>NC_081185.1:84373006-84487557 GCF_029867415.1 Vicia villosa
CTTCAATTTCCAGAGGTTTGTAACCCTCCGGTGGACGCATATCCATGGTGACTTTTGGAGCTTCAGAAGCTGGAGGTATGTACCCTTCTGGAGTAAAGTTATACGGCATGCCCCAAGGTCGATCAGGCGGCATGGTATACTGAGGAATAGGAGTAGAAACAATCTCGGAAATCACAGTCCTTTGTGGTTCTTCTAGCGTTGGTCGATTCTGCGCAACTACCAGGGCTTCTACCATACTATTGAGTCTTTCAACAGTACCTTTGAGAGTATTAATCTCTTCTCTGAGTTCTTCATTCTCTTGCTCAAAGTCTTCCATTCTTTTCTTGCGACTTGAACGAGTGTTGTATGGATGAGACAGCTTGAAAGTCTTGGTTCACCTCCTTCTCCTCCTCTCTTTCTGGAGAAAGGAAAGTAACTCTTAGATCCGCGACAATTCTCGTGTTAGTGCGTACAACTAAAGCGATGTATGATATGCAATTAAGTTATTATTTTTCAAGGAAACACCATAATTACGTTATGAAACATCAAACTTTTATTAATTAAGCGAAAACGCCGTTTTTACACACTTTGAAAATGGAAATACAGAGAAACTGAGAGAAAGGACTCTAAAACTTTGACGAAGAGCCGACTTCACGTTCTAACATCTTCTTCTGTTTCTTGAGCTGAGCGTTCTCTGACGTGAGCTGATCGATGATCCAGGAAGCAGGAGGGATATGATGAGAAAGTGACGTTTGTGTCACTTGTCGATCGAGCACTTCAAGTAACTCATCCTTCCTTCTTAGGATGTTTTGAATTTCAACATTTTCCGTGTTGACAATTCGATACTTGTTCCTCCAAGCATTCCTTTCTTGGCATACCTTGTTTAATGCCGCTTGCAGTTTTTCAACATCGGTGGAGAAAAGGTAAATTGGTTCCCTTAGGGGAATAGGTTCTTGATGTTGATATGGCATCCTGAGCTTGAATGCTCTGACGCGTACCCATTGAAGGTAAGGATCCAGGGAGATGCAAAGATGTTTTCCTAACAATCTTCTCCCTTTGCTGTGAACAAGACGCCAGGCTTGGACAATTTCCTTCTTCAGCATGTTGCCATGATCGTCGATGTTCTTGAAGAACAGACCCTCCAATTGAATATTACTTGGAATGTTTTTCATGGAATAGCCGTATTGACGACGGGCTAAAGCTGGATTGTAACTAATTCCTCCCTTAGTTCCATTAAGGGGTACGTTGGGAAAACTTCCACAACTGAAGATGATCTTGGTTTCGTCGTTGTCAGGACTACACCACTCAATGTCTGTATGAGTGAGAGACATGATTTTCTGTGACCAGTGAAGGCCATCCCTCATGTTCCAGAAAGTGCTAGACTTTGGTAGGTGTGAAACGAACCATTCGTATAACAACGGTACGCAGCATGTGATTAATCCTCCTCGCTGCAGGTTTCTTGAATGCACAGAGTGATAAGCATCCGCAAGCAAGGTTGGAACTGGATTTCCAATTAAGAAGATCTTAATTGCGTTGATGTCGACGAAATCGTTAATGTTAGGGAACAAAAACAATCCGTAGATAAGCAAAGCCAAGATTTCCTCAAAAGCGCTCATATCTTGGATGCTGACGAAGTACCTAGCTTGATCAAACAGGAATTTGGAGGGCAATCCTTGAATTCCTCCTCTACTCACCATATGAGTGCTGATGTCGACTACGTTCAAAGGAGTAGTTGCAGCAATGATAACGTCGTCAGGATTCTTTTCCAAACCGGAGTACGGATCTTGCGCGTACACGGGTATCTCAATCAGACGAGAGTACTCCTCTAACGTAGGCATGAGCTGATAATCTGGAAAGGTGAAGCAGTGATACGTTGGATCGTAAAACTGTACCAAGGTGGGAAGGATCCCATCCACCATGTCGGTATTGAGCAAAGGCAGAAGTTTTCCATACTTCTCCTTGAAAGCCTGGGGGTTGACCACCAGTTTTCCGAGCTTTCCCAGTTCCTCGACCTGGGGAATCTTGAAGGTGTATTTCCTAGCTCTCTTTCTTCCGTAATCCATAATATAGATCCTTAAGTCCTTTCTCCGTTTCTCTCTTTCTATGAAGTTCAAAACGTTCGTTATTTAGTTTCCTTGAAAAACGACTCGAAAAAGACTCTTTTTGTTTTTAGTTGTTTATTAATGAATGATGCATGAATGCATGAATGCACACACAAGAGTTTTAAACAAACATGGCGCTGAAGGGTATAGTGGTCATGAAGTTAAAACGCAATCCCCGCCCCAATGGTAAACTAAGGTTAAGGATTTTTGTACCTGTAGAACGGGTTCTAGGGGTCTCAGAGTTTTTGCTCAACCTTAAAGATACGTTGATTGGTATCTATAAGAGAGTTTTCTCTGAGTGTAGTATCTGCGTGACAATTACTTCCGTAATCACCGCTCTACGTCCTAAAAAAGGCTTTAAGTGGGGTTAATGTGTTTCTAGGTCCTCCTGGTACAAATTAGTCTCGGAATGCAGTGGCGCAGTTAATCACAACCAGCCAGGCAAATCCCAAGAGTAGACTTGGAAACCAAGATTAGAGGGCCTTCACCGGTGTCGCACGCTCGCGAAAATCAGACAGAGTCGCCACCAATATATTTATCCCAAAGGGAAAGGAATATCAGAAAACCTAAGATGAATAAGGACGAGGTCTTTCGACCAGAGATAGGGTACGGGAGTCGGTTACGCGAGGGGAAGGTGCTAGCACCCCTCACGTCCATCGTACTCGATGGTATCCACCTATGTTTGTTGCTATCTAAAGGGTGTATAAATCTAAAGCTTAATTACTAAGGGAATGCATGCAAATGAAAGAAAAGAAACACGGGGAAAAAAAGGTTTTTAAATAGTTGTGCTCGTTCAAGCCCCGCGACCCAATGCCTACGTATCCTTTTCAGGAATCAGAGCGCCGTAGTTCGGCTCCTTAGTTTTTGTTTGTTTTTGTGTTTTTTAGTTGAACAGTTACATTCGCACTCCGCTGCTCGACCTCTGGAGTCTTAAGCTGGGAATGGAGCGGAAATAACGTGTCCGATTAGGAGAAAGAATGCCCTGAAGGCAGGAGAAAGAATGCCTCTGAGGCAAGAGATGAGGAAGAGATTTTGAGCGTTTCGAGGAAATCCCTTAAGCAAGGGAAACTCGAGTTACTCTTTGGTTTGTGTTTTTTAGAGTGGGAACTTACGCCTGAATGGGACCCTTAAGCAAGGGAGCTCCAAGCACTCGAACATCCCTTAAGCAAGGGAAGTTACAAGCTTCCATTCCCTTTTTATTAGTCAAAGTATTTATTAGTCATTTTTTATGAGTTTTCTCGGTATTTTTTTATGGGAAATTTATTCAAGTATTTTTAGATGTTTTAAGTGTTGTGAAAGAAAAGAAACTAGCCTAAGTATGAAGGGAATTTCTACCTAATGTTATCATGGTTTCTACCTAAGGTTAGGAGTAAAAGAATATGAAAGTAAAGTCACAATTAGAAGTCAATAGTGAGTAACACAATGGTACAAAAATTGGCGTGCAAGCATATAGTAACAAGTTAAAAATATAGTACAAAGTGAACCAAAAATACTACTATTTTTTTATCGGGTTTTTTATGGAAGAAAATGTGTTAGAAAGACTAAAACAACAAATAGCCTAAAACTAACAATTTTTATATTGATTATTTTTATGAAAGAAATTGAGTTAGAAGTTTAAAAATATAGGTGAAAATTAGTTTTAATCACTAAAAGAAAATAGTAAAAACTAATTAAAATTAACTTCTAATAATGGAAGCAGGGGGTGCAGTCTGAAAATGATGGTGTTAACAGCAGGGGCGCTAGGCCCACAAGTCAAAGCCCAACAGAGTTTGTTTTTTGGTTCATGTTTCTTCAGCACACAAAAATGGTGCATGCTGGGCCGAATGGGGGTGAATTCAGTAATTTTGGCCCAAGACGTGTTTTTTTGTTATTGATCCACATTATCACCATTTCCAGATTAGTAAAAGAAAATAACAAACATTAAATGAATACAGATTGAAATTGAAAGGGGATCTTAGGGTTTATACGAAACAACCTTCAGCTTCTTCTTTCTCAAACGACAAAAACGGCACGCGGCAAATCTTTCTCCCTGTCACCGTCGCGTTGTTGCAGAAATGGAATTGTTGATGCTGAGGCGATGATTGAGTGAAGATGCTAAGACTTGCGGTTACGAATTCTTGAAGATTGAAGAACGTCGCGCGATGGTGGTGCTTCTGCTATGGCGCTCGATGAAGGTTGCGGCTTGAAGCGGTGATGAATGTCGCTATTTGCAGAAGAAGATGATGATTGAGGCTATGGCCGATTCAAGTAGGCACGTGTTAATCTTTCGCTTTCACTTTCCGATTCACATTTCTTCTTCGTTTTTTTCTGTTTTGATTCTTGCTATTCCGTTTCTGTTGTGAGCCTTTTGATTTTGTTATGGAGATGATAGGTGGTTGAGACAAGTTGAAGATTGGGGGACGAATCGAGTGAGAAAAATGGTGAAGAATGGTGAAGATTTTGCGGCTCTACCTTTCTTCCTTCAAAGTCTGCAAGCGAGACAATGATGAAGACTGATAGTGCTTCTTTTTCTGGTCTCCATTGTAAGTGGGTGAAGCTGACTATTTATAGGAGCAATCATTGGGTGATCATTAGGAATCCTTAGATGTGGGACTCAGCATTATAGCTTGCAAGGTATTTTTCTAATTTTCTTGAATGTGGGACTTGCATTGGGTTTCTGATTTTTCTGGTTTGGGTTATATACAGGGCTGTTAGTTTTTGAATATGTGTGTTAATACATGGTATAAACTGGATGGGTGGTTAATAATATGATAAATGTAGGGCTGGCTGCAATATTAGAAGTGGTCAAGAAGGTCTGTTATGAGTTTCTATTCGTAGAATATGGAAGGACTGAATGTGTGAAATGTAGTAGGTTTTAGAAACTAATTTGAACTGTCAATTTTGATTGTGTATGAATGCAGCGACTGGTTTCTTGAATTTGAATATAAATATATGGTATATGCAAGGACTGTTTCATGGTTATGACTGGAACTGACTTAACTAATATTGTTAGGTAGTGTTTGGTTCTTTTTTCTGGATTTTTGTGTAATAATATGAAGTATGATGTGCAGGTATTGAATTGATGGTTGTGTTAGATACATATGGGACTGATTTTTGCATGGTTTTTCATATGGTGCAGGTTCGGTTTGAACTCGGTTAAGGGAAAGTTTTGGCTGAAAGTTTACTTGGAGGATAAAAAGAGGTGGATATCAAAGCTGCAATTTCTGCATAGTCAAGCCTGAGCATGATTTTTAACATGATGACTTTTGATGGCGCATGAAGAATAACCGTGATGGAATTTGGGAGAACTTGAAGGGACCATATTGGATTTAGGTTTAGGATAGAACCATTAGAATCTTGTGTAACTTATATGTAAAACACTTGTGAATCCCTATAATTATAATTGACAGCATCTTTCTGACTTTCCCTTCTTTGTTGAATAAAATACTTCCACATTATGGTTATAGTCAAGTACTGAGGAATGTGACTTGTTTGAAAATTGGATTAGTATAAATTCAGAATGTTTAGTAAGCCAAAGTCAATGGGCTATGGTTGACTTGGTCAACCGTTTGACCAAAAGTCAAAGCTGTTTTTTTTTCTTGTGTCATTCCTCTTGCAATATATTTCAATTTGAACTTTCGAATCCCTTTTTCAATTTGCGCTCCATGAAAGTTTCAATGAGACACCAAGGAATTATCCCACCAAATGGGTGAATTTAAATCTTTAGAGAACGAATCAACTCTTCGGACATCTGATTACCAAATCATGAGATAAGTTCAACAAACCAATTATTCACCAATTATTTAGAGAAATAAACCCTAACCCACGTTACAGGAGAACTTTAGTCGAAGCAAACTTGCAAAAGACACTGAATTCATCACAAGACCCTTGATCCCATGTCTCGAATTAATTCCTGAATGAATGCAAGGTTATGTACATGACCTATGGAAGTATGCAGATGAATGAGAAGCATAAGCCAATGAATAAATTAAGATGGGCAAATTTTGGGGTGCAACAGCTGCCCCTATTTAATCGTCTTAAACCTGAAGGTGAGATTGGCGTCAGCCTTTCGAACATTCAAGGTTGAAGAAGATTAAATACTGAGTGAACCTGAAAATTTGCCTAAGAAAGATGAGATCCGCTGGAGGAAAGAATGGTGTCAAATCCACTGAGGAAGAATGCGTCAATTCTGGATTGAACAAAGTAACCCTGGGTTAGAAATGAAATAGAACTCCACTTTGGGTTGAAGAAAAAAATTGGGTCAACTCTGGGTTGAGAAGAAAATAAGGAAAGATAACCATCAACTCTGGGTTGAAATGGGAAAAAGACAAGAATCAACTCTGGATTGAATAAAAGGTGACCGTCAACTCTGGGTGAGTGGGAAAGAAACAAGACAACCATCAACTCTGGGTTGAGTGGGAGAAAGATAAGCATCAACTCTGGGTTGAATAAAAGACAAACATCAACTCTGGGTCGAATAAAAGGTGACCGTCAACTCTGGGTGAGTGGGAAAGAGATAAACATCAACTCTGGGTTGAATAAAAGGTGACCGTCAACTCTGGGTGAGTGGGAAAAGAATCAATTCTGGATTGAATAAAAGTCAAACATCAACTCTGGGTTGAATGGAAAAAGAGAAGTAATCAAATCTGGATTGAACAAAGGATTACCGTCAACTCTGGGTTGAGTGGGAAAAAGGATAAAGGATAACCATCAACTCTGGGTTGAATGGGAAAAGACAGGGGATCAACTCTAGGTTGAATAAAAGATAAACGTCAACCCTGGGTTGAGCGGGAAGAGACAAGAGATAACCGTCAACTCTGGGTTGAGTGGGAAGAGATAATTAACTCGGGGTTAAAAGATGGAGGGAAAGTCAACTCTGGGTTGAACTCAAAAACATCAACTCTGGGTTGAAGAAAGATGAACATGATTGACTTTGGGAGATGACACCACAATGGTAACTCTGAGTGATCTAGCGGGCTATCAATTGAGTGCTCGTAGGGACTTCATCTGATGAGTAACTCGGCTTATGCTTCACATGCGGTGTTTGATTTATTCATGCACTTCTGGAGATGCAATGCAATGATTTCTATATGCAATGTATTGATTGATTGTTCAGGGTTTTTGCCTTGTGGAGTAGATCAGGCGGAGTTTTGAAACTTTGTTTGAGAAACAAGGTAGGGTGGATGCCCCTGTTTTATTGATGATTGGATCATGTGGGAGAAAAGATAATGAGAATGCAATGATATGCATGATGATTATATGATTATGAATGGAATGATTGTTTCCAAGATACCAGGAATGGATGGAGGATTCCTTGCAGGGAGGTTGTTGCTTGAAGGATAGAACTTGTGAAGGTGAGGTGTTTATTTTGACTCCTCGACACTTGTCCTGATATCTGACACTTGCTTGGGGATGGAAGAAAGAATTGTCACTAGCTTGCCCCAGCTTGTATGATCTCTTGAGATAAAACTTTGATAATGCTTGAATCATGGAGATTTGTAATGGTTTGCCCCAGTGTAGATCATGGGATGAATGCCCCAAATTGAAAGGAACTCTTCCACCAGATGGATGCTTCAGGTATTTGCTTTGTGGATGACCAACCTTTGCCTTTGTAAGATTACTTGACTGACTTTCGATGTTAAGCTTTCCTTGGTATCAAGTACTTACTTTCTGATTAGAGACAATTCTGTTTTGAAAAGATAATGAGAATGCAATGCACATGTTAATCTCAGAGAAAAAGATTTTATTTGTCAAAATGTTGTACTGATACTAACACAAATGACACAGCAACAATAAGGAGTCAGTTTGACATGATCTTACAGTTTGTATGCTTTCGGAACGAACCCTACTTCAATTAGGACTTTTGAGGGTTGTAACGTGGCCGGGTTCACGGTTTGAGAAACAAAGGATAAAGGCTCAAGTTCTACTTAACCCAACCCTTCTTCGTGATGTCCTCCAGTCCTACGTTCAGTTAGTTTGACACGAGTATTCGTCTTTCAGGAAGGTTGTGATGAATGAGGATCTAGCTTTGATGGAGGTGGCAGTCACCCTTTGGTGCTTTTATTGATGGTCACAACAACTTGTCCCTTGGAGGATTCCTTTCTTTTGCTTTGTCTTTTGCATTCCCTAACTTTTGCCTGGACAAAAAGTCTCTCTTGGTTTTGGTTTCCGTTGTCCAGCAGGGTATGCCCTAATTTTTTGCCTAAGTCATTTGCTTCAAAGCTTTTCTTTTTTCTTTCGACTTAGCGGGCTGTTGTTTCTTTCTTTTTTTTTTGATCATGATTCATAACTTTCTTTTCATTCTTTTTTGTCTCGTTCGGGAACAAGTTGCATGACTTTGGTGATTGACTTGATGAAAAGGTTGTGACTGCCTTCTTCTCAGTGAATGGGAGACATCCATTGTGGATTGTGCTCTTCTTTTTTTGTCGTGAGATCTGAGATATGATTGATCCTCTGATGGAATACCTGAAAGTTGAGCGCTCGGTCGCACTAACTGAAGTCTACCCTGCCCCTGGTTAAGATTGAGGGTTTTGTATTTTTTGAAAAGAACTACTACTCCTTAGGCTCAAAGGGGTTAACGAAGGTTTCACTCCCTTATAACTCCAGTGTTTAGGAATTGAAACAATGCCTGTACATCGTCAGCAGGATCTTTGTTCCAAAAGCATACAGTTATTAGTTCATGTGTTTTTGATTTTCATCATTCTCCTTTTTTAGTTGCTTAAGACAAATGAGTGAAGTATCAATGAACATAATGACAAAGATGAAATGATTTAAGAAAAACATGCATATTGCATTATTTTTATTTATTCGAACAGAGTGAGTTTCTTACATTGAGAAGTACTTGATAACAACAAAAGTAATACAACTGAAGATACTTGAGAAATCTATACAATGGCAAGTTTGGCCTTATTTTGATGCAAATGAAATGTTCTCTGACAAACACAAAGTCTCTAGGCTCCTTTGGTGGAAGGTGCCCCATGGTTTTGTTTGATAACAGCTTGATCTTGTCTGTAATTCTCCATGATTCTTCTTCTGTGAGCTCTTGTCAGATATCGGTGTGGAGGAATCGTCTTGATTGATCTGATGGAGAGGAAGAGTGGTAAGAGTCTTGGTAACCATGGATGCACATGCATGAATGCAAAAATGTTAATGAAGATGCAAATGTATCGTAAATTCGGATCAAGGATCAAGGCCTCTCGGATAACAGCTTCTCGTGGCAATAAGATATGGTCGAACCCTCCAGATTCAGAGGTTCGACGTTGCTTTCTGGATAAATAGCTTGTGCATAAGTCAAAGGTGGTCGAATCCTCCAGATTCAGAGGTTCGACGTTGATTCTGATAGATAACTGATGTAGAACTTCTGTATAAATCAAATGTCCCAGGATCAAAGGTTCGACGCCTTTTATTGAATAGCAGAAATCCGGGTATGATGAAGGTCGAGTTTCCTGTCCCACCCCAATCTCACAGGTATGTAGTCTAGACACGGACAAGTGGTCCCTAATGGTCACTAGGGTCTACAGTTCCCATGGGGTACAAAGTGTTTGAGGCAACAAGCGTGCCAGACACAGTGTTCCATGAAAGAACCTCGCCCAGCTGTGGTACCTCATATTGAACTCATCCATAGCAAGCGCTACGGTAGTCAACATGAGCATCCACGCTAATCCTATGTGTCACTTGGCCTGGGTAGTGGGCCTTTTACCTCATACAAACCCCCACCTGCAAAACAGAACAGAAGACCCCAAGGAACACAGAATATAATCCATATACATGATGTGCAAACAGAAATAAACATGATATGCAAGCAGAAAATAAACATGCAAACATATATACAAGGTATAGACATAAAGCAAATAAACACCCAGTAAATAAACAAACAAACGCAGGCTAGGATCGACTCACTAAGGATGGACCAGCAACAGGTCTAGCAACATCCCCAGCAGAGTCGCCAGCTGTCGCACGCTCGCGAAAATCAGACAGAGTCGCCACCAATATATTTATCCCAAAGGGAAAGGAATATCAGAAAACCTAAGATGAATAAGGACGAGGTCTTTCGACCAGAGATAGGGTACGGGAGTCGGTTACGCGAGGGGAAGGTGCTAGCACCCCTCACGTCCATCGTACTCGATGGTATCCACCTATGTTTGTTGCTATCTAAAGGGTGTATAAATCTAAAGCTTAATTACTAAGGGAATGCATGCAAATGAAAGAAAAGAAACACGGGGAAAAAAAGGTTTTTAAATAGTTGTGCTCGTTCAAGCCCCGCGACCCAATGCCTACGTATCCTTTTCAGGAATCAGAGCGCCGTAGTTCGGCTCCTTAGTTTTTGTTTGTTTTTGTGTTTTTTAGTTGAACAGTTACATTCGCACTCCGCTGCTCGACCTCTGGAGTCTTAAGCTGGGAATGGAGCGGAAATAACGTGTCCGATTAGGAGAAAGAATGCCCTGAAGGCAGGAGAAAGAATGCCTCTGAGGCAAGAGATGAGGAAGAGATTTTGAGCGTTTCGAGGAAATCCCTTAAGCAAGGGAAACTCGAGTTACTCTTTGGTTTGTGTTTTTTAGAGTGGGAACTTACGCCTGAATGGGACCCTTAAGCAAGGGAGCTCCAAGCACTCGAACATCCCTTAAGCAAGGGAAGTTACAAGCTTCCATTCCCTTTTTATTAGTCAAAGTATTTATTAGTCATTTTTTATGAGTTTTCTCGGTATTTTTTTATGGGAAATTTATTCAAGTATTTTTAGATGTTTTAAGTGTTGTGAAAGAAAAGAAACTAGCCTAAGTATGAAGGGAATTTCTACCTAATGTTATCATGGTTTCTACCTAAGGTTAGGAGTAAAAGAATATGAAAGTAAAGTCACAATTAGAAGTCAATAGTGAGTAACACAATGGTACAAAAATTGGCGTGCAAGCATATAGTAACAAGTTAAAAATATAGTACAAAGTGAACCAAAAATACTACTATTTTTTTATCGGGTTTTTTATGGAAGAAAATGTGTTAGAAAGACTAAAACAACAAATAGCCTAAAACTAACAATTTTTATATTGATTATTTTTATGAAAGAAATTGAGTTAGAAGTTTAAAAATATAGGTGAAAATTAGTTTTAATCACTAAAAGAAAATAGTAAAAACTAATTAAAATTAACTTCTAATAATGGAAGCAGGGGGTGCAGTCTGAAAATGATGGTGTTAACAGCAGGGGCGCTAGGCCCACAAGTCAAAGCCCAACAGAGTTTGTTTTTTGGTTCATGTTTCTTCAGCACACAAAAATGGTGCATGCTGGGCCGAATGGGGGTGAATTCAGTAATTTTGGCCCAAGACGTGTTTTTTTGTTATTGATCCACATTATCACCATTTCCAGATTAGTAAAAGAAAATAACAAACATTAAATGAATACAGATTGAAATTGAAAGGGGATCTTAGGGTTTATACGAAACAACCTTCAGCTTCTTCTTTCTCAAACGACAAAAACGGCACGCGGCAAATCTTTCTCCCTGTCACCGTCGCGTTGTTGCAGAAATGGAATTGTTGATGCTGAGGCGATGATTGAGTGAAGATGCTAAGACTTGCGGTTACGAATTCTTGAAGATTGAAGAACGTCGCGCGATGGTGGTGCTTCTGCTATGGCGCTCGATGAAGGTTGCGGCTTGAAGCGGTGATGAATGTCGCTATTTGCAGAAGAAGATGATGATTGAGGCTATGGCCGATTCAAGTAGGCACGTGTTAATCTTTCGCTTTCACTTTCCGATTCACATTTCTTCTTCGTTTTTTTCTGTTTTGATTCTTGCTATTCCGTTTCTGTTGTGAGCCTTTTGATTTTGTTATGGAGATGATAGGTGGTTGAGACAAGTTGAAGATTGGGGGACGAATCGAGTGAGAAAAATGGTGAAGAATGGTGAAGATTTTGCGGCTCTACCTTTCTTCCTTCAAAGTCTGCAAGCGAGACAATGATGAAGACTGATAGTGCTTCTTTTTCTGGTCTCCATTGTAAGTGGGTGAAGCTGACTATTTATAGGAGCAATCATTGGGTGATCATTAGGAATCCTTAGATGTGGGACTCAGCATTATAGCTTGCAAGGTATTTTTCTAATTTTCTTGAATGTGGGACTTGCATTGGGTTTCTGATTTTTCTGGTTTGGGTTATATACAGGGCTGTTAGTTTTTGAATATGTGTGTTAATACATGGTATAAACTGGATGGGTGGTTAATAATATGATAAATGTAGGGCTGGCTGCAATATTAGAAGTGGTCAAGAAGGTCTGTTATGAGTTTCTATTCGTAGAATATGGAAGGACTGAATGTGTGAAATGTAGTAGGTTTTAGAAACTAATTTGAACTGTCAATTTTGATTGTGTATGAATGCAGCGACTGGTTTCTTGAATTTGAATATAAATATATGGTATATGCAAGGACTGTTTCATGGTTATGACTGGAACTGACTTAACTAATATTGTTAGGTAGTGTTTGGTTCTTTTTTCTGGATTTTTGTGTAATAATATGAAGTATGATGTGCAGGTATTGAATTGATGGTTGTGTTAGATACATATGGGACTGATTTTTGCATGGTTTTTCATATGGTGCAGGTTCGGTTTGAACTCGGTTAAGGGAAAGTTTTGGCTGAAAGTTTACTTGGAGGATAAAAAGAGGTGGATATCAAAGCTGCAATTTCTGCATAGTCAAGCCTGAGCATGATTTTTAACATGATGACTTTTGATGGCGCATGAAGAATAACCGTGATGGAATTTGGGAGAACTTGAAGGGACCATATTGGATTTAGGTTTAGGATAGAACCATTAGAATCTTGTGTAACTTATATGTAAAACACTTGTGAATCCCTATAATTATAATTGACAGCATCTTTCTGACTTTCCCTTCTTTGTTGAATAAAATACTTCCACATTATGGTTATAGTCAAGTACTGAGGAATGTGACTTGTTTGAAAATTGGATTAGTATAAATTCAGAATGTTTAGTAAGCCAAAGTCAATGGGCTATGGTTGACTTGGTCAACCGTTTGACCAAAAGTCAAAGCTGTTTTTTTTTCTTGTGTCATTCCTCTTGCAATATATTTCAATTTGAACTTTCGAATCCCTTTTTCAATTTGCGCTCCATGAAAGTTTCAATGAGACACCAAGGAATTATCCCACCAAATGGGTGAATTTAAATCTTTAGAGAACGAATCAACTCTTCGGACATCTGATTACCAAATCATGAGATAAGTTCAACAAACCAATTATTCACCAATTATTTAGAGAAATAAACCCTAACCCACGTTACAGGAGAACTTTAGTCGAAGCAAACTTGCAAAAGACACTGAATTCATCACAAGACCCTTGATCCCATGTCTCGAATTAATTCCTGAATGAATGCAAGGTTATGTACATGACCTATGGAAGTATGCAGATGAATGAGAAGCATAAGCCAATGAATAAATTAAGATGGGCAAATTTTGGGGTGCAACAACCGGGAAGACATCCTCCATCCTATCTTATGTTGCACTCAAATCCGGGTATAGGATTTCTCACCACAAGGGGGAATCAAGCCCTTTCCCGATACAGAATAAACAAAATAAACAAATATATATGCAACAAACACATGATATGACACAGAGCTTAGGCAGGACCTCTCTTGTTTGAGGGGGAATTTGGCATCCCTAATTCCTCATTGGGGCTGGACCAGCAACAGGTCAACCATTGGTTTGGATGAAAAACCAAGGTTTTTAACACTTATATCCCCAGCAGAGTCGCCATTTTTCTGTGGTGTCGTTTTCTTTTACCTCCCCGTTTCACTTGGGAGGACGGCACGCTAAACCCTTCACGCGAAATTTGGAAGGAGAATGCGCCCGTGGTGGGATGAATTTTATTTCAGTTCTTCCTACGATATCACACGAACTTTCTTATTTGTCCTACGAGTAGGAAAGGGGAAAAAAGATCTCAACTAAACCCTAGGAGTTTGCTAAGTGTGGGGATTTCACCTAGACTAGAAATTCTGGAGTCCGGGGGGTCGGTTATACATAGGGAAGTGTTTAAACACCCTACATATCTGTAGTACTCTACAGGAACCTTCTCTGTGTCATTATGATTGTGTTTGCTGCTAATGATTGGGAAAGTTTCTCCTTTGTGTTAGGAGAAGGAATTGAATTGATTTGAAAAGACAGACAGACAGACTGACTGACTATTTTTGGTATTTTATTAGCTCGCTGAGATTCCTTGTGAACCTCATGCCTACATATCCCTAGTGGAAGTCAGAGCTTAATGTAGTTCGGGGAACTAACTAGGGAAATTAATTGTTTTTTTTGTGCCTTGCTTGAAGCTCAAGGTTGAAGCTTGGAATTAAATCTCTGTTTACAGTAAAGAGACATGAAATCATCTCTACAGAGAGGTATTTGTACTATTCTACCACAAACATTTAAAGGAGTGACAGAATAACTGGATTCATTTCATTCAAGAGGGGAGTCTACTTGGTTGATCAAGTATGACAGCCATCGTGCCTCTAAAATGAAAGAAAGATGCTCATCCAAATTAGGGAAAGTGTACGAGTCTGGGGATGTGCCAGAGCATGTCTTTCAGAGTCCTAAATGGGAGACTTTGATTGAAATTGAAATTGAAATGTTTGTTTGTTTGAATGTGGTAGAGTAGTAAAAATATCTCTCTATAGAGATAAGCTATGTCTATCTACTGTATAAAAGATTTGACTTTAGCTGGCTTGTATGAGGCCCAAGCTTGAGGCTTTTTGATTGATTAATTGATATTATTGACTCTGGGAGATGACTCCACTGGGAATTAATTACAGGGTATTTTTGTGTTCTGTACAAAGCCCAGAATTGAGGCTGACTCTTATTTAGGGATACTCTATTTGTGTGCCTTGTACAAAGCCCAAGGTTGTGGCTAACTGTTGAGGATAATTGAATGAATGACTCTATTTTATGTGCCTTGTACAAAGCCCAAGGTTGTGGCTAACTCTAGCTAGGGAAAACATTATTTTCTGCCTTGTACAAAGCCCAAGGTTGTGGCAGACTCTTAAATAAATGAATTGAGTATGGATGACTCTAAGGGGAAAAGATCCTAGGTGTTAGGAATCTTTGACACATGAAAGTATGGTTAATCTGCCTTGTACAAAGCCCAAGGTTGTGGCTACTGAATGATGAAGGACTCACTGGGGAGACTCTATTATCTGCCTTGTACAATGCCCAAGGTTGAGGCTGACTCTTAACAGGGGAGTTTTATTGTTTGGGTGCCTTGTATGAAGCCCAAGGTTGAGGCTAACTGTTTTTGTTGGTTTTGACTCTACTGAGGAGATTTTATTTATTAAAAGACTGTTTTTCTTTGGAAGCTAACCCTTTCCAGGGATTTTGACTCAGCTGGTGAATTTGTCTGTTAAAAGACTGACTTTATCATGTTTTTTGGAGGCTGACCCTTTCCAGGGGTTTTGACTCTTTTTGGGGAAATTATCTCCTAAGAGAAATGAATCTTTATTTTTTTGACATTTTTTATTAATTGACTTTGGAGGCTAACCCTT
Source organism: Vicia villosa (assembly GCF_029867415.1). Lineage (NCBI taxonomy): Eukaryota > Viridiplantae > Streptophyta > Magnoliopsida > Fabales > Fabaceae > Vicia > Vicia villosa. Next base: position 84,388,578 of record NC_081185.1, read on the forward strand.
TCCAGGGGGTTTTATTGAAAATGAAAGAATGTGTGGAAGCTAACCCTTTCCAGGGATTTATTGAAATGGAGGTTAATTTTAATTGACTTTGGAGGCTAACCCTTTCCAGGGGTTTTGTTGAAAATGAATGGCAGAAAGATTATCTAATGGAGACTTCTTGTTTAAAGCCCAAGATGAAGGCTGACTCAATGCTGAGGATGACCCAAAGCATGGATCCTAGACTCTGCTAAGGAAGATTGATGAAGATAAGGGTGACAGAGACTGTCCATGTCTCTCATTCCAAAAGGTGTACTCAATGCAAAATTGAGACAAACTTAGCTTGTTTTAAGTCTGGTTTAAATTGGAAGAAACTCACCAGGGTAGGCTAAAAGGTGGCTAAAGACCTGTTCCTATGTTTATAAGAAACCTGATGGGTCCTTGTATACAAGCTCAAGAGGAAGCTGGAAATGCTTTTAAGAAGCCTGTGGGTCCTTGTACAAAGCCCAAGAGGAGGCTAATCGAGGGTCCTTGTTATAGCACAAGAGAAAGCTATGTAGTTTTGAACTTATTTTGGCTCTAAGCAAATGGGTAAGAGGTTTCACCGGGAATAATTCCTCTTTGGGTGGATGTGTCCTATTTATTTGGATTCTAAGGTTTTTGCCAAGATGTTTCACCGGGAATAATTCATCTTGGGGGTTTGAACTACAGATCTCTAATTAGGAAAGAGCCTTCACCGGGAAGACATTCTCAATCCTAGGCCATATTCCTATAATATATATATAGTTTAACTGTCCTAAGGTTTATACTCAAACGTAGTTCTAAACTAATATATGCACAATTTATATTTGACAGTAATTTAAATAAAGACTGTAAATTGAAAGCTTGTAAAGCCTAACCTGGATGGAGTGGAGGCCTTTGAAGAAGTATGTACAGAGCCTCAACAGTAATTTTTGTTGTTTTGTTGATAACAGTTGAATATATATATGATAAACAGTTAATGGTTTATGAAAACAGAAGAAGTGAAGATGGACAAAGGTCACATAGGTATCTGAAGAGTTTCACCGGGAATAATGCCCTTCAAATACCAGAAGAATGTTTTGAAAACAGAAAGAAGATTTTGAAAATACAGTTTTGAAAACAAGCTAAGAAGAGAAGGTTTTTGGGACTTACACTCTATTAGAGGCCCAGTACTTTACAGTACTGGTGTAAAAGCAATTGAAAATGATTTTGAATGATACAAGGTTTTGTTGTTTGAAAACCCTAATCATTTGATTTATTCGGAGATTGAAAACAGTTTTGAGAATTGACAAAAGTCAACTTAATTAAAGTAAAAATAAAGATTTTTTACTTAATTAAGACCTAAACAATTAGGGTTTTATCATAAACTTTATTTACAAAATGATTTAGGTTAAAACAAAGTGAAAATATGTATTAAAGTATTTAAGAAAACACCTAAAACATACTATTTTAAACCTAATAAAAATACATGAAATAAATAATATTTTTATGATTTTTTTGATTATTCACAAAATAGATATGTTAAATAAAAAGTGTGTGAAAAATGAAGTGAAAATGATTTAATTTGATAAGTGAATTAATTATGTGAAGTTATGAAGAAAATGAAAAGGAAAAGTGATAAAAAAAATATTTTGGCCTCACCATGGTTTGAACCCACGCCCTTGAAGCCAACAATCAAAACACACACCAACCAGCCAACGCGCTCATGGTGTTATAGAGGGCATTTCATTGCAATATGTGTGTTGTCTAGTGCATAGAGTGGAAAAAAGAAAATAAAATCAAAAGGTCTGAGGCGAGGGGGATTCGAACCCCAGACCTTGAGCATGAGGAGACTAAGAGCGCAAGTGTGGCCACTAGGGCAAGTTATTCATTCGTTAAGGAAACGCCTATCATTAAAAATAAAACAAACTTCGCTCAGAGATTTGAAAAATGGCGCCACCCTCCATCTTCGTCTTCAACCTCAAGCTCCATCAATTCAAATTTCTGAACTCTCCCAACTCTCAACCATTTGCAATGATGTAAACATGAAACTTGCTCTAAATTCACTCACGATTCTAAATATGTAACTAACATGAATTAATATTAACTACATCTAACTAATTTACCAGAAATCGTGAAGAACCCTAAAATTTCCAAAATCAAATTAAATGACTATACTGAAAGATAAATGGATGATGATAGAGGGTTTTCAATCCTCTGATGATGCTGAAGAAGATAGAATCGAGCTATTTCACAAAGAGTACTTAAATTAGAGAAGTGAGGTTCAGAAACTTACCTCTGAAAATGGAGGTCGTGAGGATGATAGAGACCACCTGGGCTTGAATGAATGATCTCAATAGCTTCCCTGAGACTCAATGATGCTAACTGGATGCTTATTGTAGCCTGAATCCTTCTGAATTGTTCTATGGACCTCCCTCGATTTGAGCTTCAAGTGGACATGGAGGTTGTTGAATTTGGAGTTACAGACGAGCTGCAGCCATCTGGTTAGCTTCACTATGACCTGAGGAGTGTGCCTGGATGATTGGCTTGGCTTGAAACCTTCTGAATTACTCCATGGACCTCCAACTGCAAATGCTCCAAAGTGAGAGCAACAATGGTGTTCCTCCACTTACAGAAGTGATCCAGGTGCTTGGATCACCTCAAATGACCTCCCTTGAGATGTTAGAATGTTCACTTCCCAAAGATGAGCTCTGGTTTGAAGAAATCGATTCTTCTTGCCAAAGAACTTTGAAAAACAATGAACATGAGAAGAGAAAGAGAAAGCAAGGAATATGGTTGCTTTGGTGTGTTTTCTGAATGAGAATGAGGCCTCTATTTATAGGCAAATGGATGCAGATCAATTGGCTGTAGTGAGCTTGCTTAGTGTAGTGAGTTTGGTTTCTTAGCCATGAAGAAATTCAAAGAATCTCCAAAATGCAATGATGCATTTTCGGACTAGCTTCCCCTATCCATTGATCTTGCAGGATCTTAGGGAACATTTCTGATATGTAGCAAGTTTCTATTGGCTTAGGAGAAGATTCCAATTGGTGAATCATTGCTTATCATTAATTCTCAAAAGTAATGATTACATAATCACATGTTCTTGCTTTTGGGAATCTTCTTCAATCTTCATGCCATGGTGAAAATGAATGCATGGTATTGTTTCAGACATGTTATGGGTCGTGTATCATCCATTCATGAAGCAAAATGCACAAAATTGCAAAGTTCCAATTTGCACATGACCTATAATTTTACTTCATGAGGCCATCTTTGAACAAGCATAACTCCTAGCTCAAATTGAATTTGGAGAAGGTTGAACACAATTTGGAAAGCCCTAAACATCTACTTCAAATCATTAGTTTATGTCTTCTTCAGAATCATTTGGGAAATTTGTGAAAAATGAGCCCAAAGTTGGATGAAAACTAGGTTAAAACACTTAGAAAAATTTCTAAGTGTTTATGACCTAAACTTCAAAATTTCCAAAACTTCATAAATGGTTGATCTTTTGAAAAAAGTTCCCTTGTAAGATGTTGTTTTATTTTGCAAGATCTACAACTTTCATGTTGGAAGTTTTTTGAGTTGTGTAGGTGAAATTTTGAGTTCTCACCATGCCTTCAAAAACCCTAATTCCCGACTTTTTGCTCCTTGATGAATTTCTTTGAATTTCTTTGGTCAAATGACTTTGACATCCATATATTGATGATATTGATCTTTGAAAATCATTATTTGACCAAAAACCTTAAAAGTCAATGATGATCCTTCACAGTTGACTTTTCCCTGACAAAGTGAATTTTTGGGCTTTTGTGTAGAAACAAGATCTTCTCCTCAAATGAATGATGTAAATGGATTATATTGAGGTAGTAGAGATTCTTGAATCATGTCTTGAGTTTTGGATTCATGCCCTGATTAAAAGTCCACTATCTTGGTGAATTAGGTCAAAACCCTAATTTGTCGACCATGTGAAAATAATGACTGTAGACTTTGAATTGAAGTGTGATGTCCAGTGGATCTTGTCATATGAGTTATTTGAAGATGATTGATGTCTTTGAATGATCCCCTGAGGTTTTTTTAGGGCTTCCCAAATGTGATCCCTGATTTCAGTCCTTGATAGGCTCAAAACCCTAGTTTGGTGACCTGAGTAATCCTGTACTTAGATGACTGGGTGTCTTAATCAATCATAGATGAGAAAAATGAAGTCCTTGAGCCCCATGATTGTATTAGGGACTAATCCTTGTATTGATTGATCCTTTGCCTGAGCTTTCTTGTCTTTGAGCATCCTCGATTAGATACCAGATGGAGAAGTAACTGCTCTGGGAACTTGTCTTGACCTGATGAAAAATCCTGAAGATATGCCATCTCAGGGGGGTCAAAAATTAGGGTATGACAATAATGTCTAGCAAACTTCACCCCTTTTACAAATATCAAAAATATATAATTTTTTTATGGGAAAACATATATTGCATTAAACCAGAAAGCCCCTAGGGGGAATTATAACAGAAGCAGCATCAGGAGGTTCAACAAGCCAAGACTTTGAACCAAGCATCCTACCCAAACCAACAAGGTTATGGGCATCTGCAATACATTCTCAATTAAAATACATAAAAAAATCAAATTTAAAACTCTCAAGTAAAAGACGGATATCGCAAGCTAAGAATTCCAACGCTGCCACTCCCGTGACCGAACTAATACTGTCAACCACTGTTAGTGCATCAGATTGAACCAGTATCTTCTCCAAGTGAATACTTTTGGCAACTTGCAAACTCCATTTAATTGCCAACATCTCAGCCATGGCCGGTTCGACAGAAATGTGCTCCTTGCGACACGCAGCATAAATAAACACCAAGTTCCAATTTTTGACAGAACATCCAAATGCCACTGACTCATCATTAAAACAGCCCGCCTCCGAGTGAATCACCGCCACGTCCCTATCTAAGTTCAGCATGCTAATATCCAGGACAGTGGGTCTGTTTTTGGTGACTCTAGGAACCTGTTTGTTAAACTCAACCACGAAGTCCCACGTCTCTTGCGCAATCAGACACGGTTCCTTGAACTCTCACTGGAAAAGCCAAGAATTTCTAGCGTTCCAAATCTTCCAAAGCAAGGTGCACAAAAGCTGGGATCGCATCATATCCACTCCTTCCAAAAACTAAGCAGCCAGTCCAAAACATCCATGTTGCAGGGAATCCTAAAGCCAAGGGGGGAGGAGAACGAAGCCAAAAGAGAGTAATCACAGTGCAAAAAGAGATGACTAGAATATTCAGGAACCTTACCACAGAGAGGGCACAATGTTTCAAGAAGTATTCCTTTCATTTGGAGATTTACTCTTAAGGGAATGATGTTTTTGCCAAGCCTCCAAATGAAATTCTTTACCCGGGGGTGAAGGTTGGCATGCCACAAAAGTTTCCACAACCTATTGGATGAAGAAGACGATGGCCCCGAATTCTTGAGCAGGGCCTCATTTTGCAAACCATGATAAGCAGTCTTGACTGGATCACAACCATTTTTTTCCGCTTGCCAAGCATGCTCATCATTCGGTCTACGCGCGGATAGGGGAATACTAAGGATATGGTGCGCGTCATGAGGATCAAAACAGTTTAGGACTAGATCTCGATTCTGTCATACCCCAAAATTTACCTCCCACACTTTTCTCATAACAAAATCAAGGTTCAAAACTCAAGGCATGGCTCATTCACATAATCCAGATAATTCACAGTCAACTGATCCAAATTGAAAGGTCAATCATAATCAAGGCATGATCCAAACTTTAACCATTGGGCAAATATCAAGTATGGGGTGCATAACCATCATTTGATCAAGAATTGATCATGATTCCAATAATAGAAACTCAGAGATGAACAAATATGAAAAGGTTCAAATTAGGGTTTCTTAGGAGAAAGTCAACCCAACTTTGACTGAGTATAACTTTCACATGGAACATCAGAAATTCCCCACTCAAAGCCTATTTTGAAGGAAATTGAATTCTCTACAACTTTGTGTCTCACAAGCCAGGGCTAAAAATGCTTCATTTAAGAGATACAAAGCACAAGATTACAGGTCATTTTCAGGCATCCTTCAAAAGTAGTTTTTTCCCAAAAGAGATATGATCAAGATAAAAGCTTCAAATAAGAAATATGTTCCAAAGTGGCTTGCAGAGGACCTCTTGAGGTTTCTAAAAAGTATTAGAACTCCCTCATAGCTTAAAAATTGAGTGAGATATGCTTGATCAAAGTTAGGTGATTTTGAGGGACTAAATGTGAAAAAGGAGGGTTCAAAAAGAGAAATTTTGCAAATGGGCCTATGATTTTATGGTACAAACTTGACCCACAAGCCATTACCTTGTCCAAAACAAAAGGGCACGAAATTTATCATATTAATTGATTTAATATATTTTTTTATTTCATTTTTATGATTTAATTAAGTATAAAATCAAATATTATGATAAAATATTCATAAAGGCCAATTCCAATCACAATTAATGACCAAAATATGTTTAATTTTCGTGCATAATCAATATGGAGAGATCATTGCAAATTATGACCAAAATAGAAAGATTTTTATTCAAGAAAAATCAAATTTTCTCAACAATGGAAAGATTTGATTCAAAGGCCTTTTTGATTCTTTTTTGACCTAAATTGCATCTCCTATAAGTACTAAACACAAGGCACAAGGGTTGAGGTCGAAAAATTCTGATCAGAGGCAAGAGTGCAAGAACCAAAAAAAAAGCTTCAAGAACATCAATTCGGTTTTGAAGAATTTGAAGCTTTCAACAAGAATCAAAGGTTTCAAAAGCTTCTGCAAGGGATTTGGAACGTGTTTGGATCAATACGCTTCATCAACACCCCCAGAAATACCTCATATTTGTCAAGGTAAGTCGTTTCAAACCTCTCTTCGATCTGGATAACACACGCATCCTCATTGACATCTAATTGCATATTCTTGCTTGTTTTAGTGCCATGAACGTTTCTGAATTATTTTCTTTAAGTTTTGGTGCATAAATCATGTTCGGCCATGGGAGGCCGAGTTAGGGTTTTGTTTTGGATTTGGGGGTTTTCAGTAGGGTTAAAATTAAGGTAAGACAGGGCTAGCATTGAAATCGCATGACCAAAACGAGGGGAATTGGGGGGTCGCGCCTTTTTTATTTGCATCTATGTGCTGTTCGCTATTTTTGGTGGTGGGGGGTTTGCTACGAAATAGCCATAGCAATATTGTAGCTAAATCTGCAGGTTTTGCAGGTCTGGAGGTAAGGGATGATGAGTTGTCGTGATATGAGTGGCCAATTCAAATTTTGGCGCGCGTTTGGACTTGTCCGTTGTAATTTCGTTTTTGTTTATCTCATAGTGTTTGCTTAACGCGTCTGTGTTTGTGGTGTGGTGGTCATGTGAAACGTTGGTGAGGGGGAGGTCATGGGTTCGAGCCTCCCCTTCGCCTATTTATTTTTTCTAAAAATACAAACTCAATCCTGTGCGCCTATGCCTATGGAGCTTACCATGCATCCCCTTGATCTGGGCCATTAACTCTCACTAGCCCTAGATCTAACGCCCCAGCTTGACTCCCCATACTATACACCATAACAGCAGCCACATTGAATAGAAATCCTAATTAACTAATTTATTTAATTAACATAATTGATTTTTGATATTTCTTTTATATAATTAATTTTATTAATAATTTTTTTTTTATAAAATAAATATATGATGATTATCAAAAATTGTAATTTGTTATTCGTGCCGTTTAAATCGATTAATCGCTATGGTTAACAATATTTTCTTTAATTAAAATGTTATTTAATTAAATAAAAATTGATTTCTATTATTTGGTTAAATGGTTGCAACTATTTTATTAGTTGTGATGATTAACCGTCTCTTCCCTTCAATTTAATTTGTTATTCTTTTTAATCGAATCAATCGATTACGAGGGGTAACAATGCATCTAAAAATTCTATAAAAATTATTAAAATATACCTTAATTCATTATTAGTGATAATCGAATCAATCGATTAAAATTGATAGTGATGCAATTTTCAAATCTTTTAACTATGGTAGTTGAATCGATCGATTATCGCGGTTAATAGTGCCAAATCAGGGTTGTACGCCCACGCCTTCAAATAATTCTCAAATCCATTCACAATTACAAAGACAAAACAAACTGCGATAGGCTAACCAAAAAAACCTCTAAAAAACCATATCAAATCAAATTCAAACTCTAAATGGCGTACAACCCTTCCCGAACTACGTAGACTCTGATCCTCCCTAAGGAGGTACGTAGGCACTTGGCAACAAGGCGAGTCCCCCCTCTTCAAAATCTCAACCCTGTCATTGAAATTCTGTTTGCCACATTTCTCCCTATTTCCTGCCATGCAACCCTAATCTTTGATTGTTAGCCTTTAGGAAAGGGCTGAGGGTGCCTCATACCTTCCCTTACCCTCAATCTCTTATCTGCGTAGGGTTTCCTATTCGCCCTTCAGAATAGGTGGCGACTCTCTAAGTTAAAATTTTAGGCAGGTTGCTACAGCTGGCGACTCTGCTGGGGACACACTTTTAGTGAATTATTATGCTCCTAAGGCTTGAGTGGGTTTAGGTTTATGGTTCGTGGTTTGTGGTTTAGGGTTTGTGGCGCATTTTAGGGTTGGCAAATTGCCACATTTAGGGTTTGGGGGAGGTTTACCTTTTAATATTAAATTATTTATTTGTTTATTTGTTTTATGTTTGTTTATCTGCCTGAAAATATCTGCTTTATTATTGTATATTTTGCTCTATTCTATGTCAGTTAAACCCTAAGTGTGGGAGTTAATTTTGAGATCAATAGGGGAGTACGAATCTCCTACGAATCTCACTGATAACTCCACTCGGAGTGGGTTGAGTGTTCGGAAAGGTCCAAAACGAGGCTTGACTTTGTTGAGGGCTGGACTGGACCCTTGGCTGATCTCTCTGAGAACCTACCCCAAAAATTCGAACCTCATGGATAAAATGAGTCGTTTTAAAATCCGAAGAGACAAAGAGTCTCGGAGGCTACGAATGACCCCATGAGACCTTCTAGAACCCCCCATAAAAGGTTGGCTCCCTAGAGCCCCCTACGTCGAACCTATGAACTTGGGTTTCTTAAAATATTGTGTTATATATGTTTGATTTGTTTTATATATATATTTTTTCGTTACTATGATTTTCTTTTTTTGTGTGTTTGCATGCATCATCTCTCATTTGCATCCTCATCATGTTTTATCCACAAAAAAATAGTAAATAAAAAAAATATGATATAAATGTAAAAAAAAATATATTCTATTTGGTGAATGTGTAGGAAGGATGAGTACCAAGAAGACCATTGTTCACCTTTCCGTTTCCACTCCGGATATCAAGAAGCTGAAAATAATCAAGGAAAAATTACCATCAAGTGCTTTGGATAGGTTTGTAATCCGCTATGGGAATATTTTGGACTTGCTAAGGGTGAGAGTACAAGAAGAAGCAATTACTGCTTTGGTTCAATTTTATGACCCTCCGCTTAGGTGCTTCACTTTTCAAGACTTTCAGTTGGCTCCAACTTTGGAAGAGATAGATGCTACTTTGGGGTTCTCAAAAATTAAAAAAGAATTCTATACTGGTGCGGGTAAAGAAGTTGACTTTTCAGATTTGGCAAAAGCTTTGGGGTTATCTGCTACGGAATTGAAGACTAATTACAAAACTGATGGGGATGTGCATGGGATCAAAAGATCTTACTTAGAAAATCAAGCTTTAATATATGCTCAAAAGAAACAATGGGACATTTGTGGACATTTGCTAGCTCTTTTGATTTTTGGAGTTGTTTTATTGCCAAAAAATATTGATTATGTTGATCCCGCCGCTATTCATGCTTTCACTTCCTTTAAGGTTCACGGAAAAGATCCTACTCCGACTATCCTCGCTAATATTTACTATGCTATCCATACAAAGTACGAAAAGAAGAGACGAATGCTATTTTGTTGTGTCCACTTGCTATATTCTTGGTTGACTTCGCATCTCTATAAAGCTAGTGGTCTTATCAAAGAATTGACTAGAAACGATTGGGCTCAAAAGCTAAGGGCTCTTAAAGCAGATTCTATCCTATGGTATGCAAAGAAATTAAATTCTGATAGGATCATTTACAAATGCGGAGATTTCGACAATGTGCCATTAATGGGGACTCTTGGTTGTATTAATTATAACCCCGTTTTAGCATTACGTCAATTAGGACATTCTCTGGATAGTGAACCTTCCAAACAACAAATAGAAGAATTGATCTTGCACGATAATGGGAAAGGTGAACCAAGAACATTGAAGAAAGTAATTCAAGCTTGGAGTCAGGTTCAAAGAAAATATTTTGGGCCAAAGAATGCAATTGCAAAAGCACCTTACACCACCTGGGTTCAAGAAAGAGTTGGAAAGATTTTGCTACCTTTTGTTGTGGATCCCGCATACAAGCCTGATTCTCCCGATCCTGTTCCTCTATCCATCGAAGAGATAGAAGGGATCAAGGCTGCCCTAGAGGCATCCCAAAAGGAAAAAGAGAAATTAGAACTTGATTTGCATCAACTTACCAACGAAAGGAGCCAACTACGCTTCGACCTTAAGGATAAGAACCAAGAACTTCAAGCAATGAAGGAAGAGAATGATAGACAAAGGAGTAAAAGGAAGCGTGCAACTGAAGGGTATTTAAGTGCTAATTTTAATTTAGAGGCTCATGGTGAGAGGTTGGAGCAAGCTAATGCGGAAATTGCAAGGTGGAGAAGACGTTATGAGAAGGCTTCCCATGACAAAGCGGAATCCGAGAAAAATCTAGAAGCTGTAGTCTTTGAATTAACTGATAGAACTAAGGATCAAGAAGAGGAAATAAGGAACCTCAAATATGATCTTCAAGAAGCTCGCAATGCTGGACAACAAGAGCACGCAAGAAGACTAACCACAGAAGAAGAGCTTTTACAGCGCACTGGTGAGTACGAAAGAGCATTTCAAGCTATGGTATCACTTCGGGAAGTGTTCATGAGAGAAAAAGAGATACACGAGGCAGCCTTGAACGAAAGAGACTATTGGAAAAGACAATACACAATCGTTTCTACAGCTTACGAGCATGTGAGCATGGTTCCTAAGATGCTTGAAGACTATGAGAAATGTCGCGATGATTATGATAAGCTAGTCTTCTTGTGTAATGATCTAATCCTGGATATTCCAAAAAGTTTGGAAAGAGCAGAATCCTCTCCCATCATCCTTCCTAAAGTCGTCAAAGAGTTTATGGAGCTTTGTAGGAGCATGGTGGACAAGTTCAAAGAAGACATCCAAAGGCGTTCTTAGCTTTATGATATTTCCTTGTTGCTTTTATTTCAAGTACTTTTAATTTGACTTACTTTGAGTATTTTTAATTTCAGTTTCCTTTCCTTTTGTAAACCAACAATGAAGTGGTATTTTCTTTCAATTAATAAAGTGTGGTTATTTTCGCATTTACTTATTGTTCCTATAATATTCACCAAATAAATATATGCAAGAAAAAAAAAAGAAAGAATAAAAAAAGAATGTATATTTACTATAATAATGTGGATAAGACATGAACATAGCATGAGCATAACATTCATGTCATGCATGTCATATTTAATTACCAAGCATTAAAGGAAAAACTATCTTCATCTCCAGTCACACCATTGCAACTCAACCGCTAATTCAGACAAGATCTCAAAAGAAAAGGGCAATGGAACAATTGGAACAGAACCAGGCCGCCCTTCGTGAGGAAATGACCCAACTAAAGGGTACTGTTGAAGACCTCCAGGGAGGAATGGCCCAAGTGCTGAGCTTCATGAAAGACCTCAAAGATAAGCAAGACAAAGCTAAGGAAGTTCATGATCAGTATGAAGAGATACCTAAGGATGGCAACCCATTGTTAGGATATGTTAAGGGTCATGACCCTCACAAGGCAAAAGCTCACTCTTCAAAAAGGGTTATTACAACTCATGAAGAGGGGGAGGCCTCTCAAGAAGGATTTATCCCTACTACTCAGAAAGAAGGGACGTCTCGCACAGTTCGCATTCCAATCAACAATCCGCTTAGGGATGAGGACTACTTGGATCTACAGTATGGGGACACTAATGACACAGATCAAGTCCCTCAACCAAAAATGACCTCTGCTGATTCTGGGGAGAATTCCAAGGAGAGTGAACAGATCAAGGCGCTGGAAGAAAGGATGAAAGCAATGGAAGGATATGATGTCTTTGATGTGGATACCTATGAAATGAGCTTGGTGCCGGATTTGACTATTCCTCATAAATTCAAGATACCCGATTTTGAAAAGTACAAGGGACTCTCTTGTCCGAAGAGTCACTTGCGCATGTATGTGCGAAAAATGGCTGCTCATGCTCATGATCAAAAGTTGATGATGCATTTTTTCCAAGATAGCTTGAGTGGAGCATCGGTTGACTGGTATATGCAATTAGAGAAGTCTCACATCCGAAGCTGGACCGACCTTGCTAATACGTTCTTAAAGCAATATAAATACAATTTGGACATGGCACCCGATCGGATGCAACTCCAAAATTTGTCACAAAAGAAAGAGGAATCGTTCAAGGAGTATGCACAGAGATGGAGGGAAATGGCCTCCCGAGTCCAACCTCCCCTGTTGGAAAAAGAACTCGTAAAAATGTTTATGGCTACATTACAAGGGCCATACTACGATAAAATGGTAGGGAGTGTGTCCTCAGGGTTTTCAGATTTAGTGGTTATTGGTGAAAGAATAGAAGACGGAATTAAGAGCGGGAAAATACAAGGAGCATCATCTAACTCCTATCAGGCAAAGAGGCCTACCCCCAACTTCACAAAGAAGAAGGAAGGAGAGACTAATGCTGTAGGGCATCAGGAGAACAGACCCCCCATATCATATCCACCACAACAAAACCGGTTTCCGGGAGGACAAAGGAGATTCGATCCGCTACCTACTTCCAAGAAAGAAATTCTGAAATATTTAATAAATGAATCCTTGGTAGAAGTTAGGCCACTGCCACCTCTTCCTCCGGGCAAGATCACGCCCAACTACAAGCCGAATGAAAGGTGTGAATTTCACGCCAATTCTCCTGGACACACCTTGGAGAAATGCTGGGCTTTTAGACACATAGTCCAAGATCTGATTGAGTCAGGGGCAATCGCCTTTGACAAACCCAATGTGAAGACGAACCCGATGCCACACCATGATGGCGCAGTCAATGCAATAGAAATTGTCAATGAGCAAGAGTTGGTTCAACAACGGAACTCCCCCATAGATGCCCTTAAGAGGTATCTTCTTATAAAGGGGTTTGTCCTAGAACACAACGAGGCTTTCAAAGACACTTTGCAGAGACTCACGGATCAAGGATTGATCCAATTGGAGGAACACCCTGAAGAGGAATATGTGGCGATGGTGGAAAGAAACGAGCCTTTAATAATACCCGCACAAGGGGCAAGAAAGCCATTAATCATCCCGTGCTCAAGGTCACCAGTGATGATACCTACGCAAGAGCATACCAAGATCATCCCAATCAGAGGACCATATCCTTTGGACAAGATGAAAGCGGTACCATGGGAATATGAGACCGATACTAATACTGCAGTATCAAGCATCGTTGGACCTGGAGGTATGACCCGTAGTGGGCGCATATTCAAAACTGCGCAAGTACAACCAACGTCTAGTGGAAACTTGACACAATCTGGAGAACAAGTTGTCACGAGATCAATTGACAAGGCTGAACCTAAGGACAAAGCAACTTCTACTAAGGATGCTGAGGAGTTTCTCGCTCTGATTAAGAAGAGTGATTATAGAGTGGTAGATCAGTTGCAACAGACACCGTCTAAGATATCGCTCTTATCACTATTGATACACTCTGAGAAACATCGAGATGCTCTGATGAAGATCCTAAACGCTGCCCATGTAACTAAGGACATCACAGTCAATCAATTTGACGGAATGGTGGCCAATCTAACTGCTGGGGCATGCCTAGGTTTCAGTGACAATGAGCTACCCCTACAAGGAAAGTCACACAACAAAGCCTTGCATATCTCCATGCAATGTGGGAAGGCTCACCTAGCTAGAGTTTTGATCGACACAGGGTCATCTTTAAATGTGATGCCAAAAGCAACACTTGACAAGATAGCCTTAGAAGGGCTGGTGGTCAGACCAAGTCGCCTGGTGGTAAAAGCATTTGATGGATCACAGAGCCCAGTATTAGGAGAAGTGGATTTACCGGTTGTGATTGGTCCTCACACTTTCTGCATCAATTTCCAAGTGATGGAAATTGAGCCAGCTTATACCTGCCTGCTAGGGCGTCCTTGGATTCACGCAGCTGGGGCAGTCACATCCACCCTCCATCAGAAATTAAAGTTTGTGAATGGGAACTCCATAGTGACTATCAATGGAGAAGAGGATATATTTGTCAGCAATCTAAACTCATACAGATATATTGAGGCTGGAGACGAAGCATTGGGTACCGCATTTCAAGCTCTAGAAATTGCAACTGCTATCACACTACCAGTGGAGAAGATAAGAAGGGCGGTAACCTCATGGAAAGACCTACAAGACGCAGATACTAAAGGCTGGGGCAAGCTGCCAGAAGTTCTGGAGAAGAAGGATCGCCTGGGGTTAGGATACCAACCCACCAAGGTCACAAGCATTAAGAAAGAAGAACGACCATTTCCCCCAATAATGCAAACTTTCGTGACTGGCGGTTATGAGCATGTGGCTATGGTGTCCAATCAGGACTCTCGAGAAGGGACGTCCAATTTCATTCGAGAGATCAGGCCAGGAGAACAGCTTCAGAATTGGATAAGCCTGGAGATACCGGAGATAGTTTTCATTTCGAAGTAATTTGCTTTTGTGTGTTTTATTTCCCTTTTTTTTAAATAAAGAAAAACAATAACGCTCATGCCTCGCCCGAAGCATAGAGCTAGTTTGTAAGGGCCCCATTTACTTTCAAGTTCGAAGTTTATTAATAAAATTGTCTTTGCATTTTGGTATTGAAAATATTGTCTTTTCTCGCATTTATTCCTTTTCCATTTCTGAAAATGACAAATAAATTTCTTGCACAAACAAAGCACGTTCACATCTGCATACTAAAAGAAAACAAACATAAAACATGTGCAGATCACTTTCTGACACCACCGATAATAATACTGCTGAGACTCTATACAAACTCGAGGCTCTCGCTAATCAGGCTGAAGAAGGGGATGAGGGAGACGATGAACCTTCGGAAGAGTTGTCAAGGTTAGTGGATAAGGAATCCAAAAGCATGCTCCCTCCACGAGAGGCCATTGAAATCATAAACTTGGGAACGGATAAAGAACCCAAGAACATTAAGATTGGGGCAACGCTAGGTAAGGACGTAAAAGCAACGCTAATCAAGCTCCTCCACGAGTACGCAGAAATTTTTGCTTGGTCATACCGTGACATGCCGGGGTTGGATACAGACATCGTGGTACACAGGTTACCTCTCAAAGAAGGATGTGCGCCGGTCAGGCAAAAGCGCAGAAGGGTTCGACCAGATATGGATAGTAAGATTAGGGAAGAGGTGCTCAAACAATTCGATGCAGGGTTTCTTGCTGTAGTTGACTACCCACCATGGATTGCAAACATAGTGCCAGTTCTTAAGAAAGACGGGAAGGTACGCATGTGTGTAGACTACAGGGATCTAAATAAAGCAAGTCCAAAAGATGATTTCCCACTTCCACATATAGATATCTTGGTGGATAATACAGCACAAGCTTCAGTGTTCTCTTTTATGGATGGTTTCTCCGGGTATAACCAGATTAAGATGGCTCCCGAGGATATGGAAAAGACTACCTTCATGACCTCTTGGGGCACTTTTTGCTACAAAGTAATGCCATTCGGGTTGAGAAATGCAGGGGCAACATATCAAAGAGCCATGGTCACATTATTCCATGATATGATCCATAAAGAGGTCGAAGTATATGTAGATGATATGATTGCCAAGTCTCGCACTGAAGAGGAGCATATTACAAATCTACATAAGTTGTTCGAGCGCTTAAAGAAGTACAAGCTAAGGTTAAATCCGAACAAGTGTACGTTTGGTGTAAGGTCGGGAAAGTTGTTGGGATTCATTGTAAGCCAACGAGGCATAGAGGTTGATCCTGACAAAGTAAAAGCCATACAAGCAATGCCCGTCCCGAAGACAGAAAAAGAGGTACGAGGTTTCCTGGGTCGATTGAATTACATCTCAAGGTTCATTTCACATCTAACAGCTACATGCGAGCCTATATTCAAACTACTCAAGAAGGATCAACCTATCAAGTGGAATGATGATTGTCAAGTAGCCTTCGAAACCATAAAGAACTACTTGCAAGAACCACCTATACTCTTACCTCCTGCACCCGGAAGACCGCTGATCATGTACCTCACAGTACTCGAAAGGTCTATGGGGTGTGTACTGGGGCAACAAGATGAAACAGGCAGGAAAGAACACGCTATCTACTACCTCAGTAAGAAATTCACGGATTGCGAATCTCGGTATTCACCATTGGAAAAGACATGTTGTGCCCTAGCATGGGCTTCCAAACGTCTAAGGCAATATAAGCTGAATCATTCCACGTGGCTAATATCGAGAATGGATCCTTTAAAATACGTGTTCGAAAAACAGGCGCTCACGGGTAGAATTGCAAGGTGGCAAATGTTGTTGTCCGAATACGACATACAGTATGTGACTCAAAAAGCAATAAAAGGGAGTGTACTGGCAGAACATCTTGCTCACCAACCCCTCGAAGAATACCAGTCTATGAAGTTCGACTTCCCTGACGAAGACATCATGCTAGTAAGAGACTATGAAATACCAGGACCCGACGAGGGACCTGAACCGGGTTTGGTATGGAAATTCATGTTCGACGGTGCCTCAAATGCACTAGGACATGGCATAGGGGAAGTATTGACATCTCCCGATGACCGGAACTTACCCTTCACTGCAAGACTATGTTTCGACTGCACCAACAACATTGCAGAATACGAAGCATGCATATTGGGGTTAGAAGCTGCAATCGACCTAAGGATCAAACTCCTCGATGTATACGGAGACTCAGCATTGGTAATCCATCAAGTCAACAAAGAATGGGACACTCGAGATGCAAAACTAATCCCATACCGAGACCTTATACTGGAGTTGACGGCTGAATTTGATACTATCACTTTTACTCATATCCCGAGGGAAGAAAATCAAATAGCCGACGCGCTAGCAACGCTCTCCTCTATGTTCAAGGTGACCTGGCCGAACCATGAACCACGGATAACTGTTAGACACTTCGACGAACCTGCCTATTGTCTCACGATTGAGGAGCAGTCTGACAACGAACCATGGTACCACGACATTAAAAAATACTTGGAAAAACAAGAATACCCGGAGAATGCCTCGACAATTGATAAAAAGACATTGAGGAGACTTGCATCCAAGTTCCTCTTAAGTGGAAGCATCCTGTACAAAAGGAACTATGATTCAGTGTTGTTGAGGTGTGTAGATAAGAACGAGGCCAAGGAGATTATCAGGGAGGTACATGAAGGAACTTTCGGAACTCATGCAAACGGACATTCAATGGCTAGAAAAATACTGCGAGCAGGGTATTACTGGTTAACAATGGAGGCCGACTGTTTCCAATATGCAAGGACCTGTCACAAGTGCCAGATCTACGCTGACAAGGTGCACGTACCACCAAACCCGTTGAACGTTCTGAGTTCGCCATGGCCATTTGCAATATGGGGAATCGACATGATAGGGATGATAGAACCTAAAGCTTCGAATGGACACCGATTTATATTGGTTGCCATAGACTACTTCACCAAATGGGTCGAAGCTGCCTCTTACACCAACGTAACGAGACAAGTAGTCACTCGGTTCATCAAGCATAATATCATATGTCGGTATGGGGTTCCAAGCAGGATCATCACCGATAATGGGTCGAATCTGAACAATAACATGATGAGGGAGCTGTGCGAGGAGTTCAAGATTGAACACCACAATTCTTCACCATACAGGCCTAAAATGAACGGCGCTGTCGAAGCTGCAAACAAAAATATCAAAAAGATAATACAAAAGATGGTGAAAACATACAAGGATTGGCACGAGATGCTTCCCTTCGCCCTACACGGTTACAGAACCTCGGTGCGTACATCTACAGGGGCAACCCCCTTCTCCCTAGTCTACGGTATGGAAGCCGTCCTCCCAATCGAAGTGGAGATCCCGTCACTAAGAGTCATAACTGACACAAAGTTAGAAGAATCGGAATGGGTAAAAACTCGTTTTGATCAGCTCAATCTCATTGAAGAAAAGCGACTGACAGCTTTGTGTCATGGACAACTCTATCAGAAGAGGATGAAAAAAGCGTTTGACAAGAAAGTCCGACCTCGAACCTACAAAGAAGGTGATATTGTCCTCAAGAAGATACTGTTACCTCGACTCGATGCCCGTGGCAAATGGACACCTAACTACGAAGGGCCATACATTGTAAAAACAGTGTTCTCGGGAGGGGCATTAGTCCTCACTACAATGGATGGGGATGAGCTACCGCACCCAATCAACTCAGACGCGGTCAGAAAGTACTATGCCTAGCAAAAGCAGGATTACCGGACATAAGCCGAAGGCAAACCACGAAGGATAGGGTATCGTGCAATCATCTACTTATGAAGTCGAAGGATTATTGGGGCCCTCGATAACAAAAAAGAGCAACGGCAGTATTAATATCATTTCTATTTGTCATTTTCTTTCTTCGCATTTCTGTACACTCGCCAATTCAAGGCAATATCAATAAAATTTCCTTTTTTGCATACTATGCTTCATTTCTAATTTCAGTACCATTTGCAAAAGATAATTTAGTTTTATAAACTTTAACATGGATTTAACATGAAAAACTTGTAAACTTGCAACACAAGAGCAAAAAGACAAAATCTCCGAAAGGCTACACACGCCTTGCACTGGTGTTACCCCAGGTTGATCCTTTCACAAAAAAAAAAAGAGAGGTCGGCCAGTCATCCGAATACGAACTGAGCCAGAGTTCACAAACAATTCAAAAAAAAAGAGGTTAAACAAAGGCAATGGGTGATAAGGAGATGAGTGGTAAAGAGATAAGGTGTCAGGGTTATCATACATACATCATTGCACACATTCGTCAGTATACATACAACATATACATGTGTAAGCATTCACACATACGCATTATACAATCGACAGGGGCATGTGCATAACGCATAAGCATGATGCATGCGCATTTACAAAACAAAATTCTATATAGGTAAATTTCGCGATAACATTCGTGAATAACCCTATTGGTGGTACAGGTAAATTCTGCGATAGCATTCGTAGATAACCCTGATAATATAGGTAAATTTCGCGATAACATTCGTGAATAACCCTATTGGTGGTACAGGTAAATTCTGCGATAGCATTCGTGGATAACCCTGATAATATAGGTAAATTTCGCGATAACATTCGTGAATAACCCTATTGGTGGTACAGGTAAATTCTGCGAGAGCATTCGTAGATAACCCTGATAATATAGGTAAATTTCGCGATAACATTCGTGAATAACCCTATTGGTGGTACAGGTAAATTCTGCGATAGCATTCGTGGATAACCCTGATAATATAGGTAAATTTCGCGATAACATTCGTGAATAACCCTATTGGTGGTACAGGTAAATTCTGCGAGAGCATTCGTAGATAACCCTGATAATATAGGTAAATTTCGCGATAACATTCGTGAATAACCCTATTGGTGGTACAGGTAAATTCTGCGATAGCATACGTGGATAACCCTGATAATATAGGTAAATTTCGCGATAACATTCGTGAATAACCCTATTGGTGGTACAGGTAAATTCTGCGATAGCATTCGTGGATAACCCTGATAATATAGGTAAATTTCGCGATAACATTCGTGAATAACCCTATTGGTGGTACAGGTAAATTCTGCGAGAGCATTCGTATATAACCCTGATAATATAGGTAAATTTCGCGATAACATTCGTGAATAACCCTATTGGTGGTACAGGTAAATTCTGCGATAGCATTCGTAGATAACCCTGATAATATAGGTAAATTTCGCGACGACACTCGTGAATAACCCTATTGGTGGTACAGGTAAATTCCGCGATGACATTCGCAGATAACCCTGATAATATAGGTAAATTTCACGATAACACTCGTGAATAACCCTATTGGTGGTACAGGTAAATTCTGCGATGAGATTCGCAGATAACCCTGTCAGTGCAGGTGAAATTGCTAGAATTATAGCAAACAATCCTATTGGGGTCCACAAACTACAGAAACTTACTAGAACTATAGTAAGTGGGGGTTCACAAACTACGGAGGCTTGCTGGCCATAGCAAACCAATTACGCAACCAACAAAAGGTCCTCGCTATGTAAGGCTCAGGCTTTAGCAGGAGACTTCTCTTCATCCATACCCAAACTCAAGGTAAATTTAAGGGTCTTCCAGTATTTAATAACTCTTCGATCGGAACGACGCGAGGTCTACACACCCTCTTGTCACCCAATCCAAGGTAATTAAATAGGGGCAGCTGTCATACCCCAAAATTTACCTCCCACACTTTTCTCATAACAAAAGCAAGGTTCAAAACTCAAGGCATGGCTCATTCACATAATCCAGATAATTCACAGTCAACTGATCCAAATTGAAAGGTCAATCATAATAAAGGCATGATCCAAACTTTAACCATTGGGCAAATATCAAGTATGGGGTGCATAACCATCATTTGATCAAGAATTGATCATGATTCCAATAATAGAAACTCAGAGATGAACAAATATGAAAAGGTTCAAATTAGGGTTTCTTAGGAGAAAGTCAACCCAACTTTGACTGAGTATAACTTTCACATGGAACATCAGAAATTCCCCACTCAAAGCCTATTTTGAAGGAAATTGAATTCTCTACAACTTTGTGTCTCACAAGCCAGGGCTAAAAATGCTTCATTTAAGAGATACAAAGCAAAAGATTACAGGTCATTTTCAGGCATCCTTCAAAAGTAGTTTTTTCCCAAAAGAGATATGATCAAGATAAAAGCTTCAAATAAGAAATATGTTCCAAAGTGGCTTGTAGAGGACCTCTTGAGGTTTCTAAAAAGTATTAGAACTCCCTCATAGCTTAAAAATTGAGTGAGATATGCTTGATCAAAGTTAGGTGATTTTGAGGGACTAAATGTGAAAAAGGAGGGTTCAAAAAGAGAAATTTTGCAAATGGGCCTATGATTTTATGGTACAAACTTGACCCACAAGCCATTACCTTGTCCAAAACAAAAGGGCACGAAATTTATCATATTAATTGATTTAATATATTTTTTTTTCATTTTTATGATTTAATTAAGTATAAAATCAAATATTATGATAAAATATTCATAAAGGCCAATTCCAATCACAATTAATGACCAAAATATGTTTAATTTTCGTGCATAATCAATATGGAGAGATCATTGCAAATTATGACCAAAATAGAAAGATTTTTATTCAAGAAAAATCAAATTTTCTCAACAATGGAAAGATTTGATTCAAAGGCCTTTTTGATTCTTTTTTGACCTAAATTGCATCTCCTATAAGTACTAAACACAAGGCACAAGGGTTGAGGTCGAAAAATTCTGATCAGAGGCAAGAGTGCAAGAACCAAAAAAAAAGCTTCAAGAACATCAATTCGGTTTTGAAGAATTTGAAGCTTTCAACAAGAATCAAAGGTTTCAAAAGCTTCTGCAAGGGATTTGGAACGTGTTTGGATCAATACGCTTCATCAACACCCCCAGAAATACCTCATATTTGTCAAGGTAAGTCGTTTCAAACCTCTCTTCGATCTGGATAACACACGCATCCTCATTGACATCTAATTGCATATTCTTGCTTGTTTTAGTGCCATGAACGTTTCTGAATTATTTTCTTTAAGTTTTGGTGCATAAATCATGTTCGGCCATGGGAGGCCGAGTTAGGGTTTTGTTTTGGATTTGGGGGTTTTCAGTAGGGTTAAAATTAAGGTAAGACAGGGCTAGCATTGAAATCGCATGACCAAAACGAGGGGAATTGGGGGGTCGCGCCTTTTTTATTTGCATCTATGTGCTGTTCGCTATTTTTGGTGGTGGGGGGTTTGCTACGAAATAGCCATAGCAATATTGTAGCTAAATCTGCAGGTTTTGCATGTCTGGAGGTAAGGGATGATGAGTTGTCGTGATATGAGTGGCCAATTCAAATTTTGGCGCGCGTTTGGACTTGTCCGTTGTAATTTCGTTTTTGTTTATCTCATAGTGTTTGCTTAACGCGTCTGTGTTTGTGGTGTGGTGGTCATGTGAAACGTTGGTGAGGGGGAGGTCATGGGTTCGAGCCTCCCCTTCGCCTATTTATTTTTTCTAAAAATACAAACTCAATCCTGTGCGCCTATGCCTATGGAGCTTACCATGCATCCCCTTGATCTGGGCCATTAACTCTCACTAGCCCTAGATCTAACGCCCCAGCTTGACTCCCCATACTATACACCATAACAGCAGCCACATTGAATAGAAATCCTAATTAACTAATTTATTTAATTAACATAATTGATTTTTGATATTTCTTTTATATAATTAATTTTATTAATAATTTTTTTTTTATAAAATAAATATATGATGATTATCAAAAATTGTAATTTGTTATTCGTGCCGATTAAATCGATTAATCGCTATGGTTAACAATATTTTCTTTAATTAAAATGTTATTTAATTAAATAAAAATTGATTTCTATTATTTGGTTAAATGGTTGCAACTATTTTATTAGTTGTGATGATTAACCGTCTCTTCCCTTCAATTTAATTTGTTATTCTTTTTAATCGAATCAATCGATTACGAGGGGTAACAATGCATCTAAAAATTCTATAAAAATTATTAAAATATACCTTAATTCATTATTAGTGATAATCGAATCAATCGATTAAAATTGATAGTGATGCAATTTTCAAATCTTTTAACTATGGTAGTTGAATCGATCGATTATCGCGGTTAATAGTGCCAAATCAGGGTTGTACGCCCACGCCTTCAAATAATTCTCAAATCCATTCACAATTACAAAGACAAAACAAACTGCGATAGGCTAACCAAAAAAACCTCTAAAAAACCATATCAAATCAAATTCAAAATCTAAATGGCGTACAACCCTTCCCGAACTACGTAGACTCTGATCCTCCCTAAGGAGGTACGTAGGCACTTGGCAACAAGGCGAGTCCCCCCTCTTCAAAATCTCAACCCTGTCATTGAAATTCTGTTTGCCACATTTCTCCCTATTTCCTGCCATGCAACCCTAATCTTTGATTGTTAGCCTTTAGGAAAGGGCTGAGGGTGCCTCATACCTTCCCTCAGCCTGATTATAATAACTTACCCTCAATCTCTTATCTGCGTAGGGTTTCCTATTCGCCCTTCAGAATAGGTGGTGACTCTCTAAGTTAAAATTTTAGGCAGGTTGCTACAGATTCCAGCAGCCAATATCCTGGTCAATTAAATCACAAACCATAGAATCATGAGCCAAACTACTGACAGTGGTCAAAGGCTTGAAGCTAGCAGTCCCCGGAATCCAATTATCTTGCCAAACACGAACTTTTGCGTATGTGCCGATTAACCATCTAGAGCCCTTGTTGACACAGTCCCTAGCACTCAAGATACTGCGCCACGCGTAGCTAGGGGTGAAACCAACCGGAGCGCCATTGATGTTGTAATTGGGGAAATACCGGCATTTAAGGATCCTGGCCAGCAGTGAAGAATCGTCCGTCTGTAGCCTCCAGAATTGTTTCCCAAGTAGACTGGTGTTAAAATTGTTAATGCTCGGAAACCCCATGCCACCAGCTAATCCAATGGATTTTCCGCTCGCCGTTCTTTGAACCCCACCAGAACTTGGACAACAAACCTTCAATTTCATGGCACACACCCATTGGAATTCTATAACAGCTCATGATAAAATTTAGAATGGCCTGTGCAACTACTTTGATGAGTATCTCCTTTCCGAATCTAGACAGAACTTTCTCTTTCCATCCCTTTATCTTCTTCCACACTCTATCCACCACCATGCTAAAAATTTCCTTCTTTGAACCACCATAAGAAACCATAACATACAATATGCACATAAGAAACCATAACAATATGTGAACGCACTCGAAATGCCATACATACGCATTCTACTTAAACTACAAAATCCTATACGAGCAAAAACACACATATAACACAATATCAGAAAAAATGCAAGATATGAAGAATGAAGATCAATAGCACTATATAAACAGTAGGAAATCATCAAAATAAAGATAGCTTGGCCAAAAACATGTCACGATTAATCTACCAAAATGACTTAATAGCTAATAATCCATAAAATACCAATATTCAACAATAAACTTACAAATTCATAATATGATATGAAAATGAAAATGAAATGCATGATAATATTTATGGTAGGTTGGAGGGACAGGGATCAGCAAGGGCAAAAAACCCTCCAAAATCAAAGTCAAAATTTGAA
Source organism: Vicia villosa (assembly GCF_029867415.1). Lineage (NCBI taxonomy): Eukaryota > Viridiplantae > Streptophyta > Magnoliopsida > Fabales > Fabaceae > Vicia > Vicia villosa. The sequence continues at coordinate 84,413,030 of NC_081185.1, forward strand.
CCCTTCTAAGCGGCCATGATATTTTTTACTACAGGAAACGGGGCCATCAACCTTTCTTCCCTTTCCTTTGCACCTTATTCTTACCTAAATTATCTTTCCATTGCTTCAACAACATCAGCCTCAATTCAAGCAAACACGTGGTATTTTCTCTCATGAGAAGCAGCCTAAATTCGGTCCACCCAAACTGTTGGATAAATTTAAATGCAGTCTTGGAAAGCCAAAAGACAGATTCTCTAGGGCAGACAAACTTTCATAGGAAATAGTTAATCATTAACTGTTATGTCTATTTATGTTTCCCTGGTCTCTATATAAAGACCCTCTCTTTGTAACCTAATTTTTACTTTTGCAACAAATCCTTTGCAAGTCAATATATATCAGAAGAGAGTAGTTTGATCTGTTACCTTCAAATTGGTATCAGAGCGCATGGCAAACATGATGAACCAGATGCCATTGCCGCAACTGTCAAAATCAAACTATGAGAACTGGAGCATCCAGATGAAGGCGCTGCTTGGATCGTTAGATGTGTGGGAGGTTGTAGAAGAAGGGTTTGAAGAACCAGAAACCACGACGGGAAATACAGCAGCCCAGAACAAGGCGTTGAAAGAGACGCGGTCGAAAGACAAAACGACATTATACATGTTATTTAGAGCAGTAGACGAATCTGGTTTTGAGAAGATTGCTGGTTCAACTACTTCGAAGCAAGCGTGGGATACACTAGAGACGGCGTTCAGAGGAGCAAATAGAGTCAAGCAAGTTCGTTTGCAAACTCTTCGAGGAGAATTAGAAAGGATGAAGATGAAGGAGACGGAGTCCGTGTCGGACTACATCACGCGTGTGCAAACAGTTGTAAATCAACTGAAACGAAATGGAGAAGCAATGACCGATGCTCGAGTTGTCGAAAAGATTTTAAGATCTTTGACTGAAAAATTCGAAAATATAGTATGTGCAATAGAGGAGTCGAAGGACCTTGTGACAATCACTGTCGAAGAAGTAGCTGGTTCACTTGAGGCACACGAACAACGCAAAATACAAAAGAAGGAGGAGACACTTAATAATGCAGAACAGACAAAGGAATCCAGTAGAGATGAAAGGGCACTTTTATCTCAAAACTGGCGTGGTTGAGGACGTGGTCGTGGAGGTCGAGATGGTGGTCGTGTCATACCCCAAAATTTACCTCCCACACTTCTCTCATAACAAGGTTTTAAAGCAAACTCCAAAACCTTGCTCACTCAAATGATCAAGATAATTCACAGTCAACTGATTCAAACTGGAGGGTCAATTACAATCAAAGCATGATTCAAACCATGATCATTAGGCAAACATCAAGTGTAGGATGCATAATCATCATTTGATCAAGAATTGATCATGATTCCATTAATAGAAACTCAGAGATGAACAAATACAAAAAGGTTCAAATTAGGGTTTCTTCAGGAGAAAGTCAATCCAACTTTGACTGGGCATAACTTTCACATGGAACATCAAAAATGCCCCACTTAAAGCCTATTTTGAAGGAAATTGGATTCTCTACAACTTTGTGTCTCACAAGCCAAGGCTAGAAATGCTTCATTTAAAAGATACAAGGCAAAAGATTACAGGTCATTTTCAGGCATCCTTTAGAAACAGTTTTTTCCCAAAGAGAATATGGTCAAGATAAAAGCTTCAAATGAGAAATATATTCCAAAGTGGCTTGTAGAGGACCTCTTGAGGTTTCTAAAAAAGTATTAGAACTCCCTCATAGCTTAAAAATTGAAGGAGATATGCTTGATCAAAGTTAGGTGATTTTGAAGGACCAAATGTGAAAAAGGAGGGTTCAAATTAAGGAATTTTGCAAATGGGCCTATGGTTTTCTTATGCAAACTTGGTCCACAAGTTATTAACATGCCCAAAATAAGATGCCACGAAATTTAAACATATTATTTAATTTTTTTAAAACATTTATTTCATAAAAAATTGATTTTATGATTTAAATAAGTAAGAAAATTAAATATTTTGTTAGAAAATATATTTTGTTGATTTCCAATCAATGTTAATGACAAAATATATTTCGTGGTAATTGGATTAAGGAAAAATAAAATCAAATCTTGACCAAAATAGTAGCTTATTATTCAAGAAAGAAAATCAAATTTCTCAAAAGGGGAAGATTGGATTCAAAGGCTTTTTGGTTCTTTTCTTAACCTAATTTGTCCCACTATAAGTATCAAACAGAAAGCATAAGACTAGGGGACGAAATTCTGGAGAAAAGGGGCACGTGCAAGAACTCAAAATTTCTTCAAGAGTGTGAATTCGGTTTTGGAGATTCAGGAGCTTTCAACAAGGACTAAAGGTTGCAAAAGCTTCCTCAAGGGATTTGGAACGTGTTAGGATTATTTCTCTGCTTCAGCACCCCCAGATTTTCCTCCTATAAGTCAAGGTAAGCAATTCTGAAAACTGGTTCGATTGAGACAATTCGTGCATCCTCATAAGGTTTTAGTTGCATATTTTGGTTTGTCTTGATGCAATAATCGTTTCTGGATTGGTTATTTGGAGTTTATGTGCCTGTAACGTGTTTTGCCATTGTTGACTGAGTAGAGTTTCTAGGGTTTGTAATTGGGGCTTTCTAATGGACGTAAAATTGAGTCAAATCGATAGCATGAATCGATTCGTATGATTAAGGCGAAGAAGATAGGACAGGTGCGAAACATTTATAGGCAGGGAGGGCCTAATCGCTATTTCTGTGGTTTAATGGCTACGAATGAAATTGTAGCTAAATCGTAGCTAATCTGGTGAGGTTGTTGCAGGCGCGTTTGAGAAGATGATGATGTGTCATCCCTTAATTTGTTGGTTTGAAAATTCGCGCGCGTTCCCATTAAGATTTCTTGATTTATTTTATAATAGTTTGAGCGCGTTAGTTAAACGCATCAGCGCCATAGCGGAGTTGGCGTGTGTGCCTTGTGAATGTCCCCAAGGGCTTGGGTTCGATACCCAGCCCTAACATATATTTTTTCTAAAAATTCCTTCCTTGATCCTGTGGTACGCCTACCACGTGAACCCACCGTATGCCTCCAGATCTCACCCTAGGATCCTCTATCTCCTAGATCTGACGTCCCAGCCTTGATCCCCCATACCATAGTCCCTCATCATAACCACACTGAATCATAACCTTAATAAAACTTAATTAATTTTAATTATTTGTTTTATTTTAATTAAAATACCTATTTTTAATATATAATAATTGTATTATAATAAGATAAATACATGATGATTATATTAAAAAAATTTAATTTGTTATTCGTGCCGATTAAATCGATTGATCGCTATGGTTAACAATAATTTTAATTAAAATATTATTAAATTAAAATAAAAAAAAATCAAACTATATTCGATTAAATGGTTGCAATCATCTTATTGATTGTGATGATTAATCTTGCCTTGTTCTAAATTTAATTGGTTATTATTTGTAATCGTGTTAATCGGTTATGAGAGGTAACAATACAAAATACAATTTATAAAATAATAATAAAACACCTTAATTCATTATTAGTGATAATCGAATCAATCGATTTGAATTGGTAATGGTGCAAAACCCCTAATCTTTTAACTATGGTGATCAAACCTATTGATCATTGCGGTTAATTGTGCCAAATCAGGGTTGTACGCCCAAACCCTAAAATAATTCTAAAATCCATTCAAAACTATAAAAATCATCTAACTACGATAGGCCATTCAAAAAGCCTCTAAAAAATACATCTCTAATCAAATTCAATTCTAATGGCGTACAACCCTCCCCGAACTACGTAGACTCTGATCCTCCCTAAGGAGGTACGTAGGCACTTGGCAACAAGGCAAGTCCCCCTCTTCAAAATTCTAATCATGTCATTATAATTCTGTTTGCCATATTTCTTTATGAACCCTGCCATGAAACCCTGATCTTTGAATTATTAGCCTTTAGGAAAGGGCTGGGGGTGCCTAACACCTTCCCTCAGCCTGATTATAATAACTTACCCCGAATCTCGCGTCTGCGTAAGGTTTCCTATTCGCCTTGGTAGAATAGGTGGCGACTCTCTAAGTAAAATTTTAGGCAGGTTGCTACAGCTGGGGACAACACTTTTAGTCAATTATTATGCTCCTAAGGCTTGGGTGGGTTTAGGTTTATGGCTCGTGGTTTGTGGTTTAGGGTTTGTGGCGCACTTTAGGGTTGGCAAATTGCCACATTTAGTGTTTGGGGGGAGGTTTATCTTTTAATGAACATTAAATTATTTATTTGTTTATTTGTTTTATGTTTTTATCTGCCTGAAAATATTTGCCTTTATTATTATATATTTTGCTCTATTTTCATGTCGGTTAAACCTTAAGTGTGGGAGTTAACTTTGAGACCAAAAGGGGACATGAATCGCCTTACGAATCTCACTGATAACTCCACTCGGAGTGGGTTAGGTATTTGGAAAGGTCCGAAACGAAGCTTGACTTTGTGGAGGGCTGGACTGGATACTTAGCTGATCTCTCCGGGAACCTACCCCAAAAATTCGAACCTCATGGATAAAATGACTTGTTCCAAAATCCGAAGAGACGAAAAAGTCTCGGAGGCTACGAACGACCCCATGAGACCTTCTAGAACCCCCATAAAAAGGTTGGCTCCCAAGAGCCCCCTACGTCGAACCTATGAACCTAGGTTCTTTGAAATATCATGTTAATTGTTTTTTTTGGTTGTGTTTTATATGTCTGTATTATTTTTCTATTTTTATGTTTGCATGCATCATCTATCATTTGCATTCTCATCATGTCTTATCCACAAAAAAAAAAATAATACACATATGTATATATATATATTTTGGTAAGATTGTGTTTTATTGGTGGATGTGTAGGAAGGATGAGTACGAAGAAAATTGTCCACTTTACTGTTTCTACTCCAGACATCAAGAAATTGAAGATAATCAAAGAGAAATTACCATCAGGTGCTTTGGATAGGTTTGAGATCCGCTATGGAAATATATTGGATTTGCTAAGGGTAAAAGTACAAGAGGAAGCTATCACCGCTTTGGTACAATTCTATGATCCGCCTTTGAGATGTTTTACTTTCCAGGATTTTCAGTTAGCTCCTACCTTAGAAGAAATGGATGCTATGTTGGGTTTCTCGAGGATAAAAAAGGAATTCTATACTGGTGTGGGTAAGGAAGTTGACTTTTCAGATTTAGAAAAGGCTTTGGGAATGTCCGCTGCGGAATTAAAAGCTAATTATAAAACTGAGGGAGAGGTGCATGGGATCAAAAGATCTTGTTTAGAAAATAAAGCGCTAATGTTTGCTCAAAGGAAACAATGGGACATTTGTGGACATGTGTTAGCTCTCTTGGTTTTCGGTGTTGTTTTATTGCCAAAGAACATTGACTATATAGATCCTACCGCTATTCATGCTTTCACTTCTTTTAGGCTTTTTGACAAAGATTCAACTCCGACTATCCTCGCTAACATTTACTATGCTATTCATATGAGGTATGAAAAAAAGAGAGGAGTGCTAGTTTGTTGCGTTCATTTGCTCTATTCTTGGTTGACTTCCCATCTCTACAAAGCTAGTTGCTTTATCAAAGAATTGACTAGGAACGATTGGTCTCAAAAATTAAGGGCTCTTAAAGCAGACTCCATTCTATGGTATGCAAGAAAATTGAATTCAGATAAGATTATTTACAAATGCGGAGAATTCGACAATATACCATTAATAGGAACTCTTGGTTGTATCAATTATAATCCTACTTTAGCACTACGTCAATTGGGTCATTCCATGGATAAGGAACCTTCTGAGCAACGTATAAAAGAATTAATTTTGCATGACAATGGTAAAGGTGAACCAAGAACATGGAAAAAAGTAATTCAAGCTTGGAGCAATGTGCAAAGGAGAGACTTTGGGCCAAAGAATGTAATTGCAAAAGCATCTTATACCGCATGGGTTCAAGAAAGAGTTAAGAAAGTGTTGCTTCCTTTTGTTGTGGATCCCGCCTACAAGCCTGATTCTCCTGATCCTGTTCCTTTATCCATCGAAGAGATAGAAGGAATCAGGGCTGCCCTAGAGGCGTCCCGAAAGGAGAAAGAGAAATTAGAACTTGATTTGCATCAACTTACTAATGAAAGGAGCCAACTACGCTTTGACCTTAAAGAGAAAAATCAAGAACTCCAAGCGATGAAAGAAGAAAATGATAGGCAAAGAAGTAAAAGAAAGCGTGCAACCGAGGGAGTTCTAAGTGCTAATTTTAATCTAGAATCACATAATGAAAGGTTGGCACAAGCGGATGTGGAGATTGCAAGATGTAGGAGGCGTTATGAAAAGGCATCCCATGACAAAGCGGAATCCGAGAAAAATCTAGAAGCTGTGGTCTTTGAATTAACGGATAGAACTAAGGACCAAGAAGTAGAAATAAGGGATTTAAAGTTTGATCTTCAAGAGGCTCGCAATGCTGGACAAGAAGAACACACAAGAAGAGTGGCCGCGGAAGAAGCACTTTTACTACGCACCGATGAACGCCTTAGAGCACTTCAAGCTTTGACTTTGATGAGGCAATTACTACTAAGGCAAAAGGAGTTATGTGATGCTGCAAGGGATGAAAGGGAGTATTGGAGGAGACAATACACAATTGTTTCTACCGCTTATGAGCACGTAAGCATGGTTCCTAAGATGCTTGAACACTACGAGAAATGCCGTGATAATTATGACAAGCTGGTTTACTTGTGCAACGATTTAATCCTAGACATTCCAAGGAGTTTGGCAAAGGCGGAGTCATCTCTTGTTATCCTTCCTAAAGAGGTTAAGGAGTTTATGGAGCTTTGTAGAGTTATGGTGGACAAGTTCAAAGAAGACATCCAAAGGCGTTCTTAGCTTTAGTCTTTTTCCTTTTATTGCATTCCAAGTATTTTCAATTTGTTATTTCAATTTCTATCTTTGTCAACCAACAATGGAGTTTTTTTTAGTATTTTCTTTCAATAAAGTGTGTTTCTTTTTCGTTACTCATCGTTTCTATAAATATTCACCAACCTTGTTTACCTCTCTAAAAAAAAAAAAGAAAAGAAAACATATGTGTATATACATGTACAAAAAAAAAAAGAAAAAATAAATACATATGCAAAAAAAATATATACATAATACATATGTGCAAAAAAAAAAAGAAAAATGTACATGTATATATAAAAAAAAAAGGGGAATAAAAATAATATATAAATATATATGTGTATTATAATAGTGTGGATAAGACATAAACTTTGCATAATCATATCATTCATAGCATGCATATCATATTTACTTTTTTTAAAACATTAAAGCAAAAAAAACTATCTTCATCTCCAGTCACACCATTGCAACTCAACCACAAATCAAGACCAGAGCTCAGAAGAAGAAAGCGATGGAACAACTATAGCAGAATCAAGCCGCCCTTCGTGAAGAAATGACTCAACTAAAGGGCACTGTTGAAGACCTCAAGGGAGGAATGACCCAAATGCTAAGCTTCATGAAAGATCTTAAGGATAAACAAGACCAAGCTAAGGAAGTTCAGGAGCAGTATGAAGAAATGCCGAATGATAAAAACCCATTGCTAGGATATGTTAAAGGTCATGACCCTCACAAGGCAAATGCTCACTCCTCAAAAAGGGTTATTACGACTCATGAAGAGGGAGAAGCCTCCCGAGAAGGGTTTATTCCTGCCGTTCAGAAGGAAGGGACATCCCGCACAGTTCACATTCCTGTCAATAATTCTCTTAGGGATGAGGACTATCTGGACCTGCAATATGGGGACACCAATGACACAAACCAAGTTCCCCAACCAAAGCTGAACTCTACTAATTCCGGAGAGGATTCTAAGGACAGTGGACAAATCAAGGCACTGGAAGAGAGACTGAAGGCTGTGGAAGGGTATGATGCTTTTGACGTGGATACTTTTGAAATGAGCTTAGTCCCAGATCTAACAATTCCACACAAGTTCAAGGTTCCGAACTTTGAAAAATACAAAGGGCTCACCTGCCCAAGGAATCACCTGCGCATGTATGTGCGGAAAATGGCTGCCTATGCTCATGATCAAAAGCTGATGATTCATTTCTTCCAAGATAGTTTGAGCGGAGCATCGGTCGACTGGTATATGCAATTAGAGAAGTTTCACATCTGAAGCTGGACCGACCTCGCCAATACATTCCTTAAGCAATACAAGTATAATTTGGATATGGCACCCAATCAGATGCAACTCCAAAATTTGTCACAAAAGAAGGAGGAATCGTTCAAGGAGTATGCTCAGAGATGGAGAGAGATGGCTTCCCGAGTCCAACCTCCCTTGTTGGAGAAAGAACTGGTGGATATGTTTATGGCTACACTGCAAGGGCCATACTACGATAAGATGGTTGGAAGTGTGTCGTCAGGGTTTTCAGACTTAGTAGTCATCGGTGAAAGGATTGAGAACGGAATCAAAAATGGGAAGATACAAGGGGCATCATCTGGATCTTATCAGGCAAAGAGGCCTACCCCCAACTTCTCAAAGAAAAAGGAAGGAGAAACCAATGCGGTGGTGCATCAGGAAGTTAGGCCTACTATGCCACTCCCACCACAACAAAATAGGTTTCAAGGGCCCCAAAGGAGGTTCGACCCGCTACCCACTTCCAAAAAGGAGATACTGAAGTACTTAATAAATGAGTCCTTAGTGGAAGTCAAACCGCTGGCGCCTATTCCTCCAGGGAAAATCACACCAAACTACAAGCCGAATGAGAGATGTGAATATCATGCCAATTCTCCCGGACATACCTTGGAGAAATGTTGGGCTTTTAGACACATAGTTCAAGATCTGATTGAGTTAGGGGCAATCGCCTTTGACAAACCCAATGTGAAAACAAATCCGATGCCACACCATGATGGCGCAGTCAATGCAATAGAAGTTGTCAATGAGCAAGAGTTGGTTCAACAACGGAACTCCCCCATAGATGCACTTAAGAGGTATCTTCTTATAAAGTGGTTTATCCTAGAACATAACGAAGCCTTCAAAGACACCTTGCAAAGGCTCATGGATCAAGGATTGATCCAACTGGAGGAACACCCTGAAGAGGAATATGTGGCGATGGTGGAAAGAAACGAGCCTTTAATGATACCTGCACAAGGGGCAAGGAAACCATTAATTATCCCATGCTCTAGACCACCAGTGATGATACCTACGCAAGAGCGTACCAAGATCATCCCAATCAGAGGACCATATCCTTTGGACAAGATGAAAGCGGTACCATGGGAATATGAGACTGATACTAATACTGCAGTATCAAGCATCGTTGGATCTGGGGGCATGACCCGTAGTGGGCGCATATTCAAAACTGCGCAAGTACAACCAACGTCTAGTGAAAACTTGACACAATCTGGAGAACAAGTTGTTATGAGACCAAGTGACGAGGCTGAACCTAAGGATAAAGAAACTTCTAATAAAGATGCTGAGGAGTTTCTCGCTCTGATTAAGAAGAGTGATTATAGGGTGGTGGATCAGTTGCAACAGACACCATCTAAGATATCGCTCTTATCACTATTGATACACTCCGAGAAGCATCGAGATGCCTTGATGAAGATCCTAAACGCTGCCCATGTAACTAAGGACATTACAGTCAATCAATTTGATGGGATGGTGGCCAATCTAACTGCTGGGGCATGCCTGGGTTTCAGTGACAATGAGCTACCCCTACAAGGAAAGTCACACAACAAAGCCTTGCATATCTCCATGCAATGTGGGAAGGCTCATCTGGCTAGAGTTTTGATTGACACAGGGTCATCTCTAAACGTGATGCCAAAAGCAACACTTGACAAGATAGCCTTAGAAGGACTGGTAGTTAGACCAAGTCGTCTGGTGGTAAAAGCTTTCGATGGATCACAGAGTCCGGTGTTGGGAGAAGTGGATCTGCCTGTTGTAATTGGTCCTCATACCTTCTGCATCAATTCCCAAGTGATGGAAATTGAGCCAGCTTATACCTGCCTACTAGGACGCCCTTGGATCCACGCAGCTGGGGCAGTCACCTCCACCCTCCATCAGAAACTAAAGTTTGTGAACGGGAACTCCATAGTGACCATCAATGGAGAAGAGGATATATTTGTCAGCAATCTAAACTCATACAGATATATTGAGGCTGGAGACGAAGCATTGGGTACCGCATTTCAAGCTCTAGAAATTGCAACCGCTATCACACTACCGGTGGAGAAGATAAGAAGGGCGGTAACATCATGGAAGGATCTACAAGACGCAGATGCTAAAGGCTGGGGCAAGCTACCAGAGGTTTTGGAAAATAAAGACCGCTCAGGGTTAGGATACCAACCCACTAAGGTCACAAGCATTAAGAAGGAGGAACAACCATTTCCCCCAATAATGCAAACTTTTGTGACTGGCGGGTATGAACATGTGGCTATGGTGTCCAACAAGGATTCTCGAGAAGGGACGTCCAACTTCATTCGAGAAATCAGGCCCGGAGAACAGCTTCAGAATTGGACAAGCCTGGAGATACCGGAGATAGTTTTCATTTCAAAGTAATTTGCTTTTGTGTGTTTTATTTCTTTTTTAAAATAAAGAAAAACAATAATGCTCATGCCTCGCCCGAAGCATAGAGTTAGTTTGTAAGGGCCCCATTTGTTTTCGAGTTCGAAGTTTATTAATAAAATTGTCTTTGCATTTTGGTATTGAAAACATTGTCTCTTCCCGCATTAATTTCTTTTCCTTTCCGAAAATGACAAATAAATTTCTTGCACAAAAAAAAAGCACGTTCATATCTGCATACTAAAAGAAAGCAAAACATAAAACATGTGCAGATCACCTTCTGACACCACCGATAATAATACTGCTGAGACTCTATACAAACTCGAGGCTCTCGCTAATCAGGCCGAAGAAGAGGATGAGGAAGACGATGAACTTCCGGAAGAGTTGTCAAGGTTAATGGATAAGGAATCCAAGAGCATGCTCCCTCCACAAGAGGCCATTGAAATCATAAACTTGGGAACGGATGAAGAACCCAAGAACATTAAGATTGGGGCAACGCTAGGTAAGGACGTAAAAGCAACGCTAATCAAGCTCCTCCACGAGTATGCAGATATTTTTGCTTGGTCATACCGTGACATGCCGGGGTTGGATACGGACATCGTGGTACACAGGTTACCTCTCAAAGAACGATGTGCGCCGGTCAGGCAAAAGCGCAGAAGGGTTCGACCAGATATGGATAGTAAGATTAGGGAAGAGGTGCTCAAACAGTTCGATGCCGGGTTTCTTGCTGTGGTTGACTACCCACCATGGATTGCAAACATAGTGCCAGTTCCTAAGAAAGACGGGAAAGTGCGCATGTGTGTAGATTACAGGGATCTAAATAAAGCAAGTCCAAAAGATGATTTCCCACTACCACGTATAGATATCTTGGTGGATAATACAGCACAAGCTTCGGTGTTCTCCTTTATGGATGGGTTCTCCGGATATAATAAAATCAAGATGGCCCCTGAGGATATGGAAAAGACCACCTTCATGACATCTTGGGGCACCTTCTGCTACAAAGTGATGCCTTTTGGATTGAGAAATGCAGGGGCAACATATCAAAGAGCCATGGTCACATTATTCCATGATATGATTTACAAAGAGGTCGAAGTATATGTAGATGATATGATTGCCAAATCTGGCACAGAAGAAGAGCATATCACAAATCTACATAAGTTGTTCGAGCGCTTAAAGAAGTACAAGCTAAGGTTAAACCCGAACAAGTGTACGTTTGGTGTAAGGTCGGGAAAGCTGTTGGGATTCATTGTAAGCCAACGAGGTATAGAGGTTGATCCTGACAAAGTAAAAGCCATACAAGCGATGCCCGTTCCGAAGACAGAAAAAGAGGTACGAGGTTTCCTGGGCCGATTGAATTACATCTCAAGGTTCATTTCACATCTAACAGCTACATGCGAGCCTATATTCAAACTACTCAGGAAGGATCAACCTATCAAGTGGAACGACGATTGTCAAGTAGCCTTCGAAACTATAAAGAACTACTTACAAGAACCACCGATACTTTTACCTCCCGTACCCGGAAGACCGCTGATTATGTACCTCACAGTACTCGAAAGATCTATGGGGTGTGTACTGGGGCAACAAGATGAAACAGGCAGGAAAGAACACGCTATCTACTACCTCAGTAAGAAATTCACGGATTGCGAATCTCGGTATTCACCATTGGAAAAGACATGTTGTGCCCTAGCATGGGCCTCCAAACGTCTAAGGCAATATATGCTGAATCATTCCACATGGCTAATATCGAGAATGGATCCTTTAAAATACGTGTTCGAAAAACAGGCACTCATGGGTAGAATTGCAAGGTGGCAAATGTTGTTGTCCGAATACGACATACAGTATGTAACTCAAAAAGCAATAAAAGGGAGTGTATTGGCAGAACATCTTGCTCACCAACCCCTCGAGGAATACCAATCTATGAAGTTCGACTTCCCCGATGAGGATATTATGCTAGTAAGAGACTATGAAATACCAGGACCCGACGAGGGACCCGAACCGGGTTTGGTATGGAAACTCATGTTCGACGGTGCCTCAAATGCACTAGGACATGGCATAGGGGCAGTATTGACATCTCCCGATGACCGGCACTTACCCTTCACTGCAAGACTATGTTTCGACTGCACCAACAACATTGCAGAATACGAAGCATGCATATTGGGGTTAGAAGCTGCAATCGACCTAAGGATCAAACTCCTTGATGTATACGGAGACTCAGCATTGGTAATCCACCAAGTCAACAAAGAATGGGACACTCGAGATGCAAAACTAATCCCATACCGAGACCTTATACTGGAGTTAACGGCTGAATTTGATACTATCACTTTTACTCATATCCCGAGGGAAGAAAATCAAATAGCCGACGCACTAGCAACGCTCTCCTCTATGTTCAAGGTGACTTGGCCAAACCATGAACCACGGATAACTGTTAGACACTTCGACGGACCTGCCTATTGTCTTGCGATTGAGGAGCAGTCCGACAACGAACCATGGTACCATGACATTAAAAGGTACCTGGAGAAACAAGAATACCCGGAGAACGCCTCAAAAATTGATAAGAAGACACTAAGAAGACTAACAAACAAGTTCTTCCTAAGTGGAAACATCCTGTACAAAAGGAACTACGACTCGGTGTTATTAAGGTGTGTGGATAAAAACGAGGCCAGGGAGATTATCAGGGAGGTACATGAAGGAACCTTCGGAACTCATGCAAACGGACATTCAATGGCTAGAAAAATACTGCGAGCAGGGTATTACTGGTTAACAATGGAGGCCGACTGTTTCCAATATGCAAGGACATGTCACAAGTGCCAGATTTACGCTGACAAGGTACACGTACCGCCAAATCCGTTGAACGTCTTGAGTTCACCATGGCCATTTGCAATGTGGGGAATTGACATGATAGGAATGATAGAACCGAAAGCTTCAAATGGGCACCGATTCATATTGGTTGCCATAGACTACTTCACCAAATGGGTTGAAGCTGCCTCTTACACCAACGTGACGAGACAAGTAGTCACTCGGTTCATCAAGCATAATATCATATGTCGGTATGGGGTTCCAAGCAGGATTATCACCGATAATGGGTCGAATCTGAACAATAACATGATGAGGGAGCTGTGCGAGGAGTTCAAGATTGAACACCACAATTCTTCACCATACAGGCCTAAAATGAACGGCGTTGTCGAAGCTGCAAACAAAAATATCAAAAAGATAATACAAAAGATGGTGAAAACATACAAGGATTGGCACGAAATGCTTCCCTTCGCCCTACACGGTTACAGGACATCGGTGTGCACATCTACAGGGGCAACCCCATTCTCCCTAGTCTACGGTATGGAAGCAGTCCTCCCAATTGAAATGGAGATCCCGTCATTAAGAGTCATAGCTGACACAAAGTTAGAAGAATCGGAATGGGTAAAAACTCGTTTTGATCAGCCTAATCTCATTGAAGAAAAGCGAATGACAGCTTTGTGTCACGGACAACTCTATCAGAAGAGGATGAAGAAAGCGTTCGATAAGAAGGTCCGACCTCGAACTTACAAAGAAGGTGACATTGTCCTCAAGAAGATACTATTACCTCGACTTGACGCTCGTGGGAAATGGACACCTAACTACGAAGGCCCATATATTGTAAAAACGGTGTTCTCAGGAGGGGCATTAATCCTCACTACAATGGATGGGGATGAGCTACCGCACCCAATCAACTCGGATGCGGTCAAGAAGTATTATGCCTAGCAAAAGCAGGATACCGGGCATAAGCCGAATACAAACTATGAAGGATGGGGGTCGTGCAATCATCTACTTCTGAGGTCGAAGGATTATTGGGGCCCTCGATAACAAAAAAGAACAACGGCAGTATTAATATCATTTCTATTTGTCATTTTCTTTCTTCGCATTTCTGTACACTCGCCAATTCAAGGCAATATCAATAAAATTTCCCTTTTTGCATACTGCGCTTCATTTTCTTATTTCAATACCATCTGCAAAAGACAAACTATTTTCAAACTTAAACCTGGATTTAATATGAGAAACTTACAAACTTTCAATACAAAAACAAAAACAAAGATTATGAAATCTCCGAAAGGCTACATACGCCCCACGCTGATACATATGGTTCTTTCACAAAAGACAGGGGCAATAAGTTATTCGAATACAATCCGAGCTAGGACTCCCCAACATCTCGAAAAAAATTAAACAAAGGCAATGGGTGATAAGGAGATGAGACTAAGAATTATTGCACACATTCATTAACATACATGCAACATATACATGCGTAAACATTCATACATATACATTATAAAAACAACAGGGGCATACGCACAATGCATAAACATGATGCATACGCATTCACAAACAAACGTCTATGCAGGTAGCCTTACCCAAACCAGGGTAAGCAGTCCATTGGTGCAGGAATATTCGCGATAACCCTCGCGAAGAACCTATTGGTGCAAGAATATTTGCGATAACCCTCGCGAAGAACTTATTGGTGCAGGAATATTCGCGATAACCCTCGCGAAGAACCTATTGGTGCAAGAATATTCGCGATAACCCTCGCGAAGAACTTATTGGTGCAAGAATATTCGCGATAACCCTCGCGAAGAACTTATTGGTGCAAGAACATTCGCGATAACCCTCGCGAAGAACTTATTGGTGCAAGAACATTCGCGATAACCCTCGCGAAGAACTTATTGGTGCAAGAACATTCGCGATAACCCTCGCGAAGAATCGTTGGTGCAGGAGTATTCGCGATAACCCTCGCGAAGAATCGTTTTGATACAGGCAGACTTGTCAGAACTATGGCAAGTAATCCCCTGGGGTTCATGAATTACAGAAACTCACTAAGAGAATAGCTCCCGCTATGTAAGACTCAGGCGTTAGCAGGGCGGTTCTTTCGCATAACTCAAACACAGGATAAATTTAGGGGTCTTCCAGTATTTAATAACTCTTCGATCTGAACGACGCGAGGTCCATACACTCTAGTTATTCGATCCAAGGTAATTAAATAAGGGCAGCTGTCATACCCCAAAATTTACCTCCCACACATCTCTCATAACAAGGTTTGAAAGCAAACTCCAAAACCTTGCTCACTCAAATGATCAAGATAATTCACAGTCAACTGATTCAAACTGGAGGGTCAATTACAATCAAAGCATGATTCAAACCATGATCATTAGGCAAACATCAAGTGTAGGATGCATAATCATCATTTGATCAAGAATTGATCATGATTCCATTAATAGAAACTCAGAGATGAACAAATACAAAAAGGTTCAAATTAGGGTTTCTTCAGGAGAAAGTCAATCCAACTTTGACTGGGCATAACTTTCACATGGAACATCAAAAATGCCCCACTCAAAGCCTATTTTGAAGGAAATTGGATTCTCTACAACTTTGTGTCTCACAAGCCAAGGCTAGAAATGCTTCATTTAAAAGATACAAGGCAAAAGATTACAGGTCATTTTCAGGCATCCTTCAGAAACAGTTTTTTCCCAAAGAGAATATGGTCAAGATAAAAGCTTCAAATGAGAAATATGTTCCAAAGTGGCTTGTAGAGGACCTCTTGAGGTTTCTAAAAAGTATTAGAACTCCCTCATAGCTTAAAAATTGAAGGAGATATGCTTGATCAAAGTTAGGTGATTTTGAAGGACCAAATGTGAAAAAGGAGGGTTCAAATTAAGGAATTTTGCAAATGGGCCTATGATTTTCTTATTCAAACTTGGTCCACAAGTTATTAACATGCCCAAAATAAGATGCCACGAAATTTAAACATATTATTTAATTTTTTTAAAACATTTATTTCATAAAAAATTGATTTTATGATTTAAATAAGTAAGAAAATTAAATATTTTGTTAGAAAATATATTTTGTTGATTTCCAATCAATGTTAATGACAAAATATATTTCGTGGTAATTGGATTAAGGAAAAATAAAATCAAATCTTGACCAAAATAGTAGCTTATTATTCAAGAAAGAAAATCAAATTTCTCAAAAGGGGAAGATTGGATTCAAAGGCTTTTTGGTTCTTTTCTTAACCTAATTTGTCCCACTATAAGTATCAAACAGAAAGCATAAGACTAGGGGACGAAATTCTGGAGAAAAGGGGCACGTGCAAGAACTCAAAATTTCTTCAAGAGTGTGAATTCGGTTTTGGAGATTCAGGAGCTTTCAACAAGGACTAAAGGTTGCAAAAGCTTCCTCAAGGGATTTGGAACGTGTTAGGATTATTTCTCTGCTTCAGCACCCCCAGATTTTCCTCCTATAAGTCAAGGTAAGCAATTCTGAAAACTGGTTCGATTGAGACAATTCGTGCATCCTCATAAGGTTTTAGTTGCATATTTTGGTTTGTCTTGATGCAATAATCGTTTCTGGATTGGTTATTTGGAGTTTATGTGCCTGTAACGTGTTTTGCCATTGTTGACTGAGTAGAGTTTCTAGGGTTTGTAATTGGGGCTTTCTAATGGACGTAAAATTGAGTCAAATCGATAGCATGAATCGATTCGTATGATTAAGGCGAAGAAGATAGGACAGGTGCGAAACATTTATAGGCAGGGAGGGCCTAATCGCTATTTCTGTGGTTTAATGGCTACGAATGAAATTGTAGCTAAATCGTAGCTAATCTGGTGAGGTTGTTGCAGGCGCGTTTGAGAAGATGATGATGTGTCATCCCTTAATTTGTTGGTTTGAAAATTCGCGCGCGTTCCCATTAAGATTTCTTGATTTATTTTATAATAGTTTGAGCGCGTTAGTTAAACGCATCAGCGCCATAGCGGAGTTGGCGTGTGTGCCTTGTGAATGTCCCCAAGGGCTTGGGTTCGATACCCAGCCCTGTTAGGTGCCAAATTGTGTTTATATTTAGTTTAATTAATGGCACCTTTCGACCGTTTTTATCGGATATTCGTACAATTCCCTGAAGTTTTAGATAATTATTTATAGTTTATAATATTAAGCTTTCATTTTATGTTAATATGTGTTTTAGTTATGATTGTGTAGGTTTTGGCCAATTTTGGGATGTTTGGAGCTTGTCTTGATCTTGACAAGAGATTCCTGGCAGAAGTATGCGCGCGTCGCGCTGGGATGTGGGCGCGTCGCGCCCTGGGCAAGATATTTTGGAGCTTCCAGACAGAGAGTTGCACGCGTCGCGCGCATGGGCGGTTTATAATTTTAAGTGTAATGGCGCGTAGCGCGCTGGAGGGCGCGACGCGCCCTGGACAGAATTCAGAAATGCTATATAAAGGGGTTTTCAGATATTTTGTGTATGTTGGTTGATCTTGAGAGCAAAAGAACACGTGTGCACTGTAGCAAACAAAGAATTGAAGATTGGAAGCTTTGATCGTCGATTAATCGCCTTTGATGCTTGTTGATCTTCATCCTTTACTTCTTGAGCAAGCTACCATTCTCATGGATAGCTAAATCTCTTTTGTATCAAGATAAGATGTAATCTTCCTAGCCTTTTGTAGGTTTTTCTTGTGAATATATGTGTATGAACAAGTGATGATCAATATAGATGGTTTAGTTTGTTTATTAAAGCTTTTTCTTTGGTTTAAGTGTTTGAGACATCAATATTTGTATCTAGATCTAACTTTATCATCTATCAAACTATAAATTGCAGACATGGATTTAGCGTTTGATGTTTACTTAGTATCGGTTTTAAAACGTTATTTGTATTGTTTAAACGGTGGAGAAATCGTCGGTTAAACAATACGGTAAATCTAACTATATCGTTGCGGACACGGACGATATAGGCGTCGATACGTAATTATGTTGATCGTTACCCTGTTCATATACGTATATTTATAAGGAGACATACAAATTTAGGTCGATGAAATCGAATCTTGATACATTTTCTTTAACTTAGAACTTTCAGTAATTTACTCTTTGCTACTAAAAGAATTGAATGACCTTTTGCAAACCCAAATTTAAAGTAACATTAACTCAAGACAAAATAGGCTATAGAACGGCGGTGATATCGCAATAATCCCTGTGGATACGATAATAACGAAAAGTACACCACAATACTCTTTCAACAAAATGGCGCCGTTGCCGGGGATTGTTGTTTAGATATTGCAAGCATTGCAATAGTTTGTTTTGTATTGAGTCTTATAATTAATATCTTGTTTCTAAATTTATTTTCCTTGTGTTTGTTAATTTGCTTGGTTAGTTTTTCAGATTACAGTTTATGCGAGGACGTGTACCTGCAGATCAACTCCTTTTTGATCCTGAGATTGAGAGGACTGCTCGTAGAGAGAATAGCAAAACTCGTAGGAGCAGACAACTACCTAGGGAAAGAAGACAACAACGAGAGGCATCTTCTTCTTCAACTCCGGTTGAAAACTTAGTTGAGGGAGAAATGGCAGGAGAGATTCCTAATGTTCCAGTTCGAGGGCCTTGTGTTAATAGCCCTCGACTCAATGCACAATTTGCTCGTGATCAGGCCAATGGAAGAAACTCCGAGATGAAGACGGGGTTACTTCAATTATTATACCAAAATCCTTTCACAGGGGCAGATCACGAGGATCCATTTACGCATCTAACAAAGTTCTACGAGATCGCCGGAACAATTGGTGCTCCGGAAGACCAAGAAGAACAGGTGTTCAGGAGACTTTTTCCTCATTCCTTAATTGGAAAAGCTAAGGAATGGTACCTTGATCAACCTAATAATGTCATGACAAATTGGAACGAGTTAGAAGAGAAGTTCTTGGATCGGTTCTTTCCTCACAATAGGTTCATGGAAGCGAAAACTTCTATTGCGGTGTTCTCTCAAGGGTCGAATGAATCTCTCAATGAAGCATGGGAGAGGTTCAAGTCCATGGTTAGAAAGTGCAAAGGTCATGGGTTTGATGAGTTGTCTCAAATCCATATCTTTAGAAATGGACTCCAACCTCAACCAAAAACTCTTTTAGATGCTACCGCGGGTGGTTCGTTGATGTCAAAAACTGCTGCAGAAGCGATTGCTATCATTGATAGAATGGCTTTGAATGATCATCAAGGGCAACACAACTGTAGTGCATTGCAAAGAAAACCGGGAGTTCTTGAATTGAATACTAGTGATGCAATACTTGCTCAAAACAAGTTATTGACACAACAAGTAGAATTGCTCACTCAACAAATGTCAAAACTCCCTCAACAAATCAAAGAGATAAATGGGAGCCCTTCTAAAAATCAACATGTGATGTGTTGTGAATTGTGTAGGGGTGACCATCAAACAGGTTTTTGTCCTCCACCGGGTGAAGAGGTGAATTATGTGTCTAATCCTAATCAAGGATATGGTGGAAGACAACAACAACAACCTTACAACAATAACCAAGGTTACCAACAAAGAGGTAATCAAGGTTATCAACAAGGATGGAGGCCGGAAGCGGGCCCATCGAATCGTCAAAATGCTTATCAAGGCGGTTACAATCAACAACCTCAACAAACAAAGCTTTCAATCGAGGACACTCTTAGCCAATTCATGCAATTGCAAATTGCAAGCCAAAAGAGTACGGATGCCGCAATTAAGAACCTTGAAACTCAAGTCGGGCAATTGTCAAAGCAACTTGCCGATCAAAACAAAGGTCCTTTTCCGGCTACTACACAAGAAAATCCTCGTGAGCATTGTAAGTCAATTCTAACTCGTAGCGGTAGAAATATTGATATGGGTGTAGGAGAAATTGTTGAGGAGGAAATTGTTGAGAGTGAAAAAGAAAGGGTGATTGAAGTAGAAAAAAATGTTGAGGGTGATTTAGTTGAAAATGAGAAAGAGAAAGAATTAGTGGAAAAAGAAACTCTTGAGAAGGTTGTAGAAAAAGAGAGAAAAAAATTGAGTGTGAGTGAAAAGGGAAAGAAGAAGGTGGATGATTCTATACAAGTGAAGAAATTACCTTACCCTCCCGGTCCGTCAAAGAAAGAAGATGCAAAGCACTATGCTCGGTTCTTGGATATTTTTAGCAAGTTGCAAATTAATGTTCCTTTTTCCGAAGCATTAGAGCAAATGCCGATGTATGCAAAATTCATCAAAGACATCATCACTAAGAAGAGAAGATTCTTGGATCCGGAGGTAGTAACGGTGAGCTCTTGTTGTAATGCGTTAATTCAACGCACTACTCCGATAAAATCGAATGATCCTGGGCGGGTAACCTTACCGGTGTCTATTGGAAATGTTCACATAGGCAAAGGTTTGGTCGACACCGGTTCTAGCATTAATTTGATCCCATTGTCTATGGTGAGAAGATTAGGAATCAACGATTTAAAGCCGACAAGAATGACGTTATCATTAGCAGATAAATCCACAGCTCATCCTCATGGAGTTGCGGAAGACTTGCTTGTCAAGGTTGACAAATTTTGGTATCCTGTTGATTTTATTGTCATAGACATGGAAGAAGATCCTGAGATTCCATTGATCTTAGGAAGGCCTTTTATGAAGACGGCCCGAATGATGATCGATATTGATGATGGCTTAATGAAATTAAGGTACCAAG
Organism: Vicia villosa; assembly: GCF_029867415.1. Classification (NCBI taxonomy): domain Eukaryota; kingdom Viridiplantae; phylum Streptophyta; class Magnoliopsida; order Fabales; family Fabaceae; genus Vicia; species Vicia villosa. The sequence goes on from NC_081185.1 coordinate 84,433,986, forward strand.
ATGAAGAATTATGTCTTGATCTCTTTGAAGCCATCAAGCATCCTAATGATGAGGATGATTGTTTTAGAATCGATGCTACCGAAAGGGCTATTATGAAAGTGGAGAATCAGATGCACTTGTCAAATCCTCTTGAGAAGACTTTAATGGAAGCTCTTGAAGTTCTCACCAAAGATCAAGAGAAGGAAATTGAAGATTGCTTGAGAAATTTAGAGGCTTGTGAGGAGATGAATCCATTTGAAACTCAAATTGAAGAGTTGAAGGATGAACCTAAAGTTGAAGAGCAAAAGGTGGAGTTGAATGTGTTACCGTCGCACTTGAAATACGTGTTTCTCGGTGACAATTCTACTAAGCCGGTTATCATTAATAGTGGTTTGTCTAACAAGGAAGAGCATCGATTGAAGGAAGTGTTGACAAAGAATCAAGAAGCAATAGGATGGGTTTTATCCGACTTGAAGGGTATTAGTCCGGCCTATTGTATGCATAAGATTATGTTAGAAGATGATTTTCGGCCCGTGGCACAACCTCAAAGGCGATTGAATCCAACCATGAAAGAAGTTGTTAGAAAAGAGGTTGTGAAGTTATTAGAGGCGGGTATGATTTATCCCATCTCCGATAGCGAATGGGTGAGCCCGGTGCATGTGGTTCCTAAGAAGGGTGGATTGACAGTTGTGAGAAATGAGAAGAACGAGTTGATTCCTTCGAGAGCGGTGACCGGGTGGCGTATGTGTATTGATTATAGGAGGTTGAACCAGGCAACAAGAAAAGATCACTTTCCATTACCTTTTATGGATCAAATGTTAGAGAGGTTAGCCGGAAGAAATTTCTATTGTTTCTTGGATGGTTATTCGGGATACAATCAAATATCAGTGAATCCGGCGGACCACGAGAAAACTGCTTTTACATGTCCTTTTGGCGTTTTCGCTTACCGAAGAATGCCATTTGGACTATGTAATGCTCCTGCAACATTTCAAAGGTGCATGCAAGCTATCTTCTCTGATTTGATTGAGAAAAGCATTGAGGTGTTCATGGATGATTTTTCTGTGTACGGGTCGTCATTTGACTTGTGCTTAAAGAACCTTGATGTGGTAATGGAGAGATGCATTGAAACAAATTTGGTTCTCAACTGGGAGAAATGCACTTTCATGGTGACGGATGGGATTGTTCTTGGCCACAAGGTTTCTTCAAAGGGTCTTGAGGTCGATCCGGCAAAAATTGAAGTTATTGAAAAGCTTCCCCCTCCGGTGAATGTTAAAGGCATAAGGAGCTTCTTGGGACATGCTGGGTTCTATAGAAGATTCATCAAGGATTTCTCCAAGGTCGCAAAGCCTTTGAGTAATTTGCTCAACAAAGGTATGGAATTTAATTTTGATGAATCATGTCTAAAAGCTTTCCTAGAACTTAAAGCAAATTTGACCACCACACCCATAATTGTCGCTCCTAATTGGTCGCTTGAGTTTGAACTCATGTGCGATGCGAGTGACTATGCGGTTGGTGCGGTCTTAGGCCAAAGGAAGAACAAACAATTCCATGCTATACATTATGCGAGCAAAGTTTTAAATGAGGCACAGGTTAACTATGCCACTACCGAAAAAGAATTGCTCGCAATTGTATTTGCATTGGAAAAGTTTCGCTCTTACCTTATTGGTTCTAAAGTTGTGTGTTATACTGATCATGCCGCAATCAAATATCTTCTTACCAAGCCTGATTCAAAACAAAGGCTTATTCGGTGGATTCTTTTGCTTCAAGAATTTGACCTTGAAGTGAAAGATAAGAAAGGTACAGAAAATTTGATTGCGGATCATTTGTCTCGGTTAGTGAATACCGAGGTGACAAACAATGAAAAAGAGGTGAGGGAAGAATTCCCAGATGAAAAACTGTACATGGTACAAGAAGTTAGACCCTGGTTCGCAGATATGGCTAATCACAAAGCATCTGGCTGGATACCGGAGGATCTAACTTGGAATCAAAGAAAAAAGTTTTTAAACGATGCTAATTTTTATGTTTGGGACGATCCTCACTTGTTTAAGTTAAGTAGTGACAATCTTTTGAGAAGATGTGTCGCGGATGAGGAGGCAAAAAGCATTTTGTGGCATTGCCACAATTCGCCTTATGGTGGTCATTTTAATGGTTTGCGTACGGCCACAAAAGTCCTTCAATCGGGATTTTGGTGGCCTACTTTGTTCAAAGATGCTTACCACCATGTTGCCTCATGCGACAGTTGTCAAAGAACTGGTGGAATAGGGAAAAGAGAGGAAATGCCCCTCCAAAGTATTGTAGAAGTTGAGGTATTCGATTGTTGGGGCATTGATTTTGTTGGACCATTCCCTTCCTCAATGTCAAATGAATACATCTTGGTAGCTGTTGATTATGTGTCTAAGTGGGTGGAAGCGATTGCTTCACCCAAAGCAGATGGTAAGACCGTGATAAAGTTTTTGAAGAAAAATATATTTTCGCGGTTTGGCTCGCCAAGAGTATTAATTAGTGATGGTGGATCTCATTTTTGTAATGCTCCGCTTGAAAAAGTGTTGGAGCAATATGGAGTAAAACACAAGGTAGCTACTCCATATCATCCACAAACTAATGGGCAAGTTGAGAGGACCAATAGAGAGATTAAGAGAATTCTTGAGAAAACTGTGTCTAGCTCTAGGAAGGATTGGTCAATGAAGTTAGATGAAACCTTGTGGGCGTATCGGACCGCTTTCAAAGCACCGATCGGTCTTACACCATTCCAAATGGTGTATGGTAAAAGTTGCCACCTTCCCGTAGAACTAGAGCATAAGGCATATTGGGCCTTGAAGCTTTTGAATTTTGACCACAAGTTGTGTAGAGAGAGAAGAAAAATCCAACTTAATGAGTTGGAAGAGATGAGATTGCATGCCTATAAGTCCAATTCAATTTACAAGGAAAAGACCAAATTCTATCATGATAGTAAGGTTAGAATGAAGGACTTTAAGGTAGGGCAATTAGTTTTACTCTTCAATTCCCGGTTAAGACTTTTCCCGGGAAAGTTGAAGTCTAAATGGTCCGGACCGTTTTTGGTCAAAGAAGTGAGAAGCCAAGGGGCTATTGTGATAGAGGACCAAAAATCAAACCAAGAGTGGGTAGTAAATGGTCAGAGGTTGAAGGTGTATCGGGGAAGCGATTTTAATCGTGAAACTTGCGTTTTATCGTTTGGCGATCCTTGATTGCCTTTGACCGTCGAGCTGACCGACGTTAAACAAAGCGCTCTTGGGAGGCACCCCAAGTTGTATATATTCACTTGTATTTGTGTTATTTATGCAGGTGGGATTTTTGAGTTGTCGTCGAGCCAGAAGCGATCTACCGGTATTTTTGGGCGTGCTGAAACAATGCAGTTTTTCTGCTGTTTCTGGTGTAGCGCGCGTCGCACCCATTTGCGCGCGTCGCGCGCTTTGTGAGTTCTAAGACCCCTTCCTGGCAGAGATGAGGGCGCGTCGCGCCGGTTCTCCGCGCGTCGCGCGCTGTACATATTTTTGAAAAAAAAAAATAATAATTTTGGTTTGGGCCTACCCATGCTGGGCCCGACCCGGTTTCGTGGCTGAAGAGGTTCTTAGGGTTGTTGGAGGTTTTGCCTCCATTCTTCCCTTTCTCCTCTTTGTTCAAAGAAAAGAAAAACAACTCACACACTCTAGTTCTTAATCTCTTGCATTTTCCTCACTATTCTCGTCTCTCTATTGTCATCATCATCAAAGGTATGTTCTCTCTTCCCTTCTATTTCCATTAGTTTAAGTTTTAGAAGTTTAGGTTTTTAGATTTAGGAATTTTGAAAAAAAACTAGGGTAGAAGACATCTTTTGCTGCATCTTTTGCCTGTTGGAACCCTTAGAAGGCAGGAGAAGCAAGTTCTTCTCTTCTGTTTTGCAGAAAAATGAAGCTTTTTTCTGGGTTTCGCAGAGCGCGCGTCGCGCCCTGGGTTCAATTTTGAAATTTTTTTTATGTTGTCTGTGCTGTTGTATAGGTCTGTTTGATGATTGATGATGACTGTGGCTTGAATTGTGCTGTTAATTTTGAGCATGTGCTAGCTTTATTTCAATTGTTGTGTGTTTTGTTTGATTTGCAATTGTGCAGGAATGGCACCCTTTTTAAAGAGAAAGAAGACTGGTTCTGGTGAGGGATCTTCCTCACAAGCTGGCAGGTTTGATCGGACGAAGTTTCTAGGTCCGGAGCAAGAGGCGAGGTACCATGAGCTTGAAAGCCGCGTTGTGTGGAGTGAACGAACTGTGGTTCCTATTGACCACGGCCTCTTCCAAAGGGCGTGGACTGCTTTGTCTGAAACATGCTGGGACAAGTTGTTCACTCCACCACAATTCTATCAGGTGGAGATTGTCAGAGAGTTTTATGCAAATGCCTTGCCTCCGAGCAGTTGGTCAGGTACTGAAGTTTACCCGTTTAAAACATGGGTGAGAGGTAAGGCCATTGATTTTAGCAAAGAGGCTATTTTTGATTTTCTGGATAACCCTCTTGCTTTGGTAGAAGAGTGTGAGTACCATCCCAGGTTGAATAGAGGAAATTGGGATGCAGACAGCATTAGGGACAGGATTTGCAGGACTGGTTTCACCTATACTCTGACTAAAGCTGGGCTGCCAAAGACTTTTACTCGTAGTCAGTTGACGGAGGAGGCTCAGTTGGTGACTTCGGTGGTCCTTTACAACATTAGGCCACGGAGTCACACTTCTTCCCTCACCATTGATACGGCAGGTTTGGTTCAGGGTATTCTGAATGGTGATAACATTGATGTGTCCAGGATTGTGGCGAATAAGCTGAAAAGAGTCGCCCTGAATGGGACTCTTCATGGAGATGGGGTGAAATGTAGGTTGATTTTTCCTGGTTTAATAATGGGTTTGTGCAGGAAGGCTGGTGTCCGGTTCCCAACTGGTGGGATGATCCCCATGGATGGTGTTATAGATGATATTTTTGCTAACAGGTACTGTTTGCCTGGAGGTCGTCCTTTTGGTGTTGCTGCTGGTGCATCTGACCTTCCCGATGCTTCTCAAGCTGTTCCGGTTGCTGCTGCACCGCCTGCTGGTCCACAGTATGGTGATGCAAGTGATTGGAACTATCAGATGCATATGGCGCATCAGAGAGCGTTTATGTTTTTGCAGGATTCTATCCGGCAGCTTTCTCTGCAGCAGCCTGTTGGTTCCAGGGATGATTTATCTGCCTATGCTTCATGGCCTGAGGGCAGGCCAGATCCTGAGGAGGGGATGGAGCAGGATGATCCGGAGACTTCCGATGAGGAGTAGTTTTGTTTTACTGTTTTATGTTTTATTGTTTTTAGTTTTATGTTAGAACAATTTTTAGTTACTTTGTTTTTAATGTTTATAGTTTTGTTCCATCCTTTTGGATGAGGTACTTTGAAAGGCTAAGTTTACGCCTTTGGATAGTTAACACCTGTTTGGTGTGGTTTTTATTTTATATAAGTTCAGTTTATTTTATTTTTGCATTTATTTATTTTTAAGTAGTTTATTTTAGTTTAGTGTTTATATTTTAGAAATAATGGTTTGATAAGTTGTCCTGATGATTAATTAGCTGGAACACGAATTTTTGTTGCCACGATGAAGTTGGATGATGCAACACAATTTGAGTGGTGATGATATAAGTTGAAAACTGTACGCGCAAGGTACATCCTTTATCATTTTTTTTATCAAGTACCTTCGATTCTGATGCTTTTAATTGTACAAATTAGTTGTCATTAATTTCTGTGGATAAAATTAGTTCAATTGTGAATCACTTTAGCCTAGCTGTAGTTGTGAGGAGACTTTCCACTGTGTATATATATAAATTGTGCTGGATACCAGAAATGTGCGTTTTAACTCGTTTTTATTATGATTAATCTTGCATTGTTATTAAATTGTGTTAAGCATGAAAGTGATCAAGGCGTTTTGTTCTGCACTATGAGAAAAACTTCCAATCCAAATATAACCTACCCGGTGAGTGTGTGAGTATTTGCTAACCACTTTGAGCCGTTTTCCAAGATTCTTATCGGTTAAGCTTATGTTGTATATAGATCTCTATACCGATTTTTGATAGAATCTTGATGACTTTCTTTTCTTTCTACCTTGAACTGTTGCCATTTGATATGGTAAGGATTGATCCCTTTTTGCCTTAGAATAGGGAGCATTCTTAGTGATGTCTTGGTAATATACAAGTTGGGGAGAATGAAATAAAGGTGTACATTGGTGAGGATATATCAAAAGATAGTGCTCAAGGGGTATATATATTTATGTATATAATAAAGAAAAAAAAAAGATAATAATAATATAAAAAAAAAAAAGAGAAAGAAAGAAAAGAATTCTGTGACCCTTGAGCAAGTAATGAATAATGTGGTAAACTTGGTTGTTTAGGTTGTGATAATTGAATTTGAATGCTCTCTTAGGTTTTGACATTTTCGATTCAATGGCCGTGAGATATGAGACACTTCCTTGTTAACCAAGCCAAGCTACAACCCGAAAGTCCTTAGTGATTCATGCTTATACACTTTTTATATATCTTATGCTTAGATGAGTTTATAATTAATTCGGTATGTTTGCGTCATTGTCTGGTGAGTGTTAGGATCCTCCATTTTTGTTCTCTCAGTAGAGAAATACGTAGGTGTGATTCATTCTTGAACTTCTTTTGCTTTGTGGAATTTCTGACATAGAATTTGTATATAGGATTAGCATTGCTATCATGGTATTTTGATGAAAACTGGTAAGGATTGATCTTTGTGTACTTTTGGAATTTGAACCATTCAATTGTTCTTGTTTCTACCTTGTTGTTTCATTTGTGATATTTTGTGTTCCCGGTAATTTATCATTGTTTTGTTTGAGGACAAACAAGAGTTTAAGTTGGGGAGAGTTGTTAGGTGCCAAATTGTGTTTATATTTAGTTTAATTAATGGCACCTTTCGACCGTTTTTATCGGATATTCGTACAATTCCCTGAAGTTTTAGATAATTATTTATAGTTTATAATATTAAGCTTTCATTTTATGTTAATATGTGTTTTAGTTATGATTGTGTAGGTTTTGGCCAATTTTGGGATGTTTGGAGCTTGTCTTGATCTTGACAAGAGATTCCTGGCAGAAGTATGCGCGCGTCGCGCTGGGATGTGGGCGCGTCGCGCCCTGGGCAAGATATTTTGGAGCTTCCAGACAGAGAGTTGCGCGCGTCGCGCGCATGGGCGGTTTATAATTTTAAGTGTAATGGCGCGTAGCGCGCTGGAGGACGCGACGCGCCCTGGACAGAATTCAGAAATGCTATATAAAGGGGTTTTCAGATATTTTGTGTATGTTGGTTGATCTTGAGAGCAAAAGAACACTTGTGCACTGTAGCAAACAAAGAATTGAAGATTGGAAGCTTTGATCGTCGATTAATCGCCTTTGATGCTTGTTGATCTTCATCCTTTACTTCTTGAGCAAGCTACCATTCTCATGGATAGCTAAATCTCTTTTGTATCAAGATAAGATGTAATCTTCCTAGCCTTTTGTAGGTTTTTCTTGTGAATATATGTGTATGAACAAGTGATGATCAATATAGATGGTTTAGTTTGTTTATTAAAGCTTTTTCTTTGGTATAAGTGTTTGAGACATCAATATTTGTATCTAGATCTAACTTTATCATCTATCAAACTATAAATTGCAGACATGGATTTAGCGTTTGATGTTTACTTAGTATCGGTTTTAAAACGTTATTTGTATTGTTTAAACGGTGGAGAAATCGTCGGTTAAACAATACGGTAAATCTAACTATATCGTTGCGGACACGGACGATATAGGCGTCGATACGTAATTATGTTGATCGTTACCCTGTTCATATACGTATATTTATAAGGAGACATACAAATTTAGGTCGATGAAATCGAATCTTGATACATTTTCTTTAACTTAGAACTTTCAGTAATTTACTCTTTGCTACTAAAAGAATTGAATGACCTTTTGCAAACCCAAATTTAAAGTAACATTAACTCAAGACAAAATAGGCTATAGAACGGCGGTGATATCGCAATAATCCCTGTGGATACGATAATAACGAAAAGTACACCACAATACTCTTTCAACAAGCCCTAACATATATTTTTTCTAAAAATTCCTTCCTTGATCCTGTGGTACGCCTACCACGTGAACCCACCGTATGCCTCCAGATCTCACCCTAGGATCCTCTATCTCCTAGATCTGACGTCCCAGCCTTGATCCCCCATACCATAGTCCCTCATCATAACCACACTGAATCACAACCTTAATAAAACTTAATTAATTTTAATTATTTGTTTTATTTTAATTAAAATACCTATTTTTAATATATAATAATTGTATTATAATAAGATAAATACATGATGATTATATTAAAAAAATTTAATTTGTTATTCGTGCCGATTAAATCGATTGATCGCTATGGTTAACAATAATTTTAATTAAAATATTATTAAATTAAAATAATAAAAATCAAACTATATTCGATTAAATGGTTGCAATCATCTTATTGATTGTGATGATTAATCTTGCCTTGTTCTAAATTTAATTGGTTATTATTTGTAATCGTGTTAATCGGTTATGAGAGGTAACAATACAAAATACAATTTATAAAATAATAATAAAACACCTTAATTCATTATTAGTGATAATCGAATCAATCGATTTGAATTGGTAATGGTGCAAAACCCCTAATCTTTTAACTATGGTGATCAAACCTATTGATCATTGCGGTTAATTGTGCCAAATCAGGGTTGTACGCCCAAACCCTAAAATAATTCTAAAATCCATTCAAAACTATAAAAATCATCTAACTACGATAGGCCATTCAAAAAGCCTCTAAAAAATACATCTCTAATCAAATTCAATTCTAATGGCGTACAACCCTCCCCGAACTACGTAGACTCTGATCCTCCCTAAGGAGGTACGTAGGCACTTGGCAACAAGGCGAGTCCCCCTCTTCAAAATTCTAATCATGTCATTATAATTCTGTTTGCCATATTTCTTTATGAACCCTGCCATGAAACCCTGATCTTTGAATTATTAGCCTTTAGGAAAGGGCTGGGGGTGCCTAACACCTTCCTTTAGCCTGATTATAATAACTTACCCCGAATCTCGCGTCTGCGTAAGGTTTCCTATTTGCGTTGGTAGAATAGGTGGCGACTCTCTAAGTAAAATTTTAGGCAGGTTGCTACAGGTCGAAGCTATCAGAACAACAATTTCGAAAGAGGACAGGCAAGTCAACAAAATTGGCGTGGTCGAGGACGTGGTCATAGAGGTGGCAGGTCGAACTCCAACATCGAATGCTACAAATGCAATAAACATGGACATTTTGCGAAGGATTGCAACTCATACAGTTGCTACAATTGTGGAAAAGGGGGACACCTTGCAAAAGACTGTCGATTCAGGAGGAAAGTCGAAGAGACAACAAATTTCGCACTAGAAACAGAATCAAACGAAGGATTCCTATTAATGACCCAAAAGGAGACAAACACAGAAGATGACACCATATGGTACCTTGACTCAGGAGCAAGTAATCATATGTGTGGTCACAAACATCTATTCAAAGAAATAAAGAAAATTGAAGATGGTCATGTATCTTTTGGAGATGCGTCGAAGGTAAAGGTCGAAGGCAAAGGAACAATTTGTTATTTGCAGAAAGAAGACGTACCTAGAAAAATACAAGATGTTTATTATGTACCAGATCTAAAAGCAAATATTCTAAGTCTGGGGCAACTTACGGAGAAGGGATATTCGATATTCATGAAGGATCGAATACTGCATTTGAAGGATAAATCAGGGCACCAAATTGCTCAAGTTGAGATGGGAAGGAATCGAATGTACAAGCTGAATCTGAGAAGCGTTCGAGAAAAATGTTTGAAAATCGACACTGAAGACCAAGCAACTCTGTGGCATCTACGTTTTGGTCACTTACATCATGCTGGGTTAAAGAGATTAGCGGGAAGAAACATGGTACATGGATTGCCTAACATGGAGTTTGAAAGAAAATTTTGTGAAAATTGTGTTTTTGGCAAGCAGACGAAAACCTCTTTTCAAAAGAAGGCAGAATATCATGCTAAGCACATCCTTGAATTAATCCACACTGATATCTGTGGACCAATCACTCCAGAATCCTTTAGTGGCAAGAAGTATTTCATTTCCTTCATCGATGATTTCTCAAGAAAGACTTGGGTCTACTTCCTGAGAGAAAAATCTGAAGCATTCGAAGCATTCAAAAGGTTCAAGGTAATGGTTGAAAAATCGACTGATCGACACATCAAAGCACTTCGTTCTGACAGAGGAGGAGAATATACTTCGACAGCCTTCATGAAGTATTGCGAGGAGCAGGGTATAAGGAGATTTCTAACTGCAGCATACTCACCTCAACAAAATGGGGTTGCTGAAAGGAAAAACCGAACAGTCCTTGACATGGTTCGTTCAATGCTCAAAAGTAAGAACATGTCGAAGGAATTTTGGGCAGAAGTTGTGCAATGTTCAATCTATGTTCAAAATAGATGTCCGCATTCAAAGTTGGGAGATCAAACACCGCAAGAAACATGGAGTGGACAGAAACCGACTGTATCTCATCTTAAAGTATTTGGTAGTGTTGCTTATGCACATGTACCAGATCAACGAAGAACGAAGCTTGAAGACAAGAGTCAGAAATATATATTAATTGGGTATGATGAGAAAACAAAAGGATACAGGTTATTCGACCCCATAAACAAAAAGGTGGTAGTAAGTAGAGATGTTCGAGTGAATGAAGAAAGTAGGTGGGACTGGAACAATTCGATAAAAGACATAGTCGAAACTAAAGAACCCTCAGTCGGTATACCAACAACCCAAAATCAATTGCCAAGGTTTGAATACTCTGACAGTAAAGACGAATCCTCACAGCCCAGAATGAGAAGCCTGCAAGAGTTGTATGATAATACAGAAGAAGTACATCTTGTGTGTCTACTGGCAGATTCTGAAAACATTAGTTTCGAAGAAGCATGGAGAGATGAGAAGTGGAAGAATGCCATGGACGAAGAAATTAAAGCTATCGAACACAATAAAACTTGGGAACTAGCAGAGTTACCAAAAGGAAGTCGAACCATTAGTGTGAAGTGGGTGTTTAAGAAAAAGATGAATGCTCAAGGAAAAGTCGAAAGGTACAAGGCGCGACTTGTGGAAAAAGGATATAGGCAGAAGGAAGGAATAGATTATGACGAAGTATTCGCACCAGTTGCAAGAATGGAGACAATTCGACTGCTGATTTCTCAAGCTGCTCAGCTCAAATGGCCAATATTTCAAATGGATGTCAAATAAGCATTTTTGAATGGTGTGCTCGAAGAAGAAGTCTATGTCGAACAACCACCAGGATACATGAAAGACGGAAGCGAAGGAAAAGTGCTAAGACTCAAGAAAGCACTTTATGGATTAAAGCAGGCACCTCGTGCATGGAATACACGTATTGATACTTACTTCAAAAAGAATGGTTTCCAACAATGTCCTTATGAACATGCCCTATATGTAAAGAAGTATAAAGGAGATATACTGCTCGTTGCACTCTATGTCGACGACTTGATTTTCCTGGGCAACAGTGATCAAATGATCGAAGAATTTAAAGGTCGAATGACACGAGAATTTGAAATGACGGACTTAGGTCGAATGAGCTTCTTTCTTGGTCTGGAAGTTCGACAAGAAGAAACTGGAATTTTTGTCTCACAAGAAAAATATGCAAAGGACATTCTGAAGAGGTTCAAAATGGAAGGTTGCAATCCAATCTCGACACCAATTAGATGGGGGGGAACGTGTCGAAGCAAACAAATTTCGAAGCTTAGTCGGAAGTCTTCGATATCTCACATGTACTAGACCAGATCTTTCTCTAAGTGTCGGAATCTTGAGTCGATTTATGGAAGAACCAGTTCACTCACACTGGAAAGCTTTGAAGATAATTCTTCGTTATATCCAAGGAACTGTGTCACTTGGAATGTTTTACTCAAAAGCAGAAGATTACAAGCTAACAGGTTACTCCGACAGCGATTGGTGTGGAGATATAGACGATCGAAAAAGTACATCAGGATATGTATTCTTTATGGGAAACACTGCTTTCACATGGCTCTCAAGGAAGCAACCAATTGTAACACTGTCGACATGCGAAGCAGAATACGTGGCTGCATCATGGTGTGTATGCCATGCTATATGGCTTAGAAGATTGTTATGTGAGTTAGAGCAGAAGCAGGAAAATGCAACCATAGTGCAAGTCGACAACAAATCAGCAATCGAACTGGCGAAGAATCCAGTGAATCATGAAAGAAGTAAACACATCGACGTACGTTTTTATTTCATTCGAGAACATGTGAAAAATGGAAGCGTCGAACTGAAGCATGTGGCAAGCAAGGATCAAGCTGCAGATATTTTCACAAAACCATTGTCGAAGGAGATATTCGACAGAGGCAAGATAATGCTGGGATTAATTGACCGAAGGAGCATTTAATTTATGGGGGAGTTTTGTTGGATAAATTTAAATGCAGTCTTGGAAAGCCAAAAGACAGATTCTCTAGGGCAGACAAACTTTCATAGGAAATAGTTAATCATTAACTGTTATGTCTATTTATGTTTCCCTGATCTCTATATAAAGACCCTCTCTTTGTAACCTAATTTTTACTTTTGCAACAAATCCTTTGCAAGTCAATATATATCAGAAGAGAGTAGTTTGATCTGTTACCTTCACAAACATTCTGATAAACTCTTACCATCAGAGGCAAACTCTCTAAAGTGGTGTTGACAGAAGGAGGAGGGAGGAGGAGACACATATGCTGGAGTGGCCTTTCACAGAACATATCCTTCTAGAGCCTCTTCACAAGCTAAAATACTTGTCTTTGTAAATCCTGCAAAAATCATCATGATAATAGCAAACATCTTTGGCATCTCGCTGATACTTCATCAACTTAACAAATATGTCATCAATTGTCTTCAAAGCTTTTGAGATATTAGCTTCGGTAGAGCGAATAATATTCTTCTCAAGAAAATACTGAATGAAAGATGTATAGAAAAGAGGACACATCTGATTTTCCTTGCAAATTTTAATATGGTCCATCATGACTTGACCCAATTATTGATTTCTTTTTGAGTAAAAAATAACCTTATTAAGTACACATCATAATCATTGAACCTGGCCTAATTTTTAGATTTCCTTAATATAATCTTTAGAGACACCTAGTGAAGCAAGGGCATTTGGCATTTCATTTGGCTAATGTGAACATTTTTAAAATCCAAATGATTTTTGAATGGAGATTTCATAAAAGACTCGACAAACTCAACATGCCTAAAATGTGGAGCTTTCAACTGATCAACTTCCATGATTTTGAATTCAAGACCTAAATACTCCCAGAAATTGTCATGAGAAAACGAAACAAATCTACAACGGAACTGACTCACACGACCGCCTGTGGTTAACTTAACATTGTAGTAAAATGATTTGACATGGTTGGGACAAAATTTCTTAGATAGTCTTAAAAACTTCAACAGGTTGTGGTTCTTAAATGGCTTTATAAAATCCATTTTTAAGGCAACTTTTGCTTCCTTTGTAACAAAATACTCGGCTGCACGCGGCTTATTCATGAACAATTCAAAATAACTTTTTATTTGTCTTCAAAGATGATATGACTAACTTTGTGAACCAAAAAAAATAATGTCTAAGCAGGCGACGAAGATGAACCAGTAACTTAAGCAAAATTACGTGGAGAAAAATCTTGAGTTTTTAGCCTGGATGACTCTTTATGAGCTCTAGTCTTTGTTTTCTTTTTCTTAGGGATTTTAAGAGGAAAAGATGAAGAACTAGGATGCTCACCCTTTGTCATACAAACTCTTAAAACCTTCCATTGTTGATGATTGATGAAAATGAAGAAGGGTTTGGATATGAAAATGGGTGAATAAGATTGATAATGATGTAAAATGGGTGAATAAGATTGATAGATTAGATGAGTTTAAGTGGGATGACTGATGAATGATTTTTGAAAATTGAAATGGTTTAGTGTTTAAATGAAAATAATGATTTGAAATAAGAGAAATGATGGAAGGTTAATGATGAAATATGAAAAGGTGCTCTTTTTAAAATTGTGAAGCTAAAACGAGTTTGATTCAAATCTAGGAGAGTTTTTGTTCTAATAAAAAAAGGAATGTTTAATTTGATGTGAGTCAGGCTTCAGTTTGATTTCGAATGAGAAATGCCTATTTTCATTTGAATCAAAGATAAGTGTAATTTACATCAGGATTCGATAGGTGAAATTGTGAAAACTTACACACTTTTGATTCGAGTCAGGAAGATTGTGATTCAAATCAAATTGTCAAATATTTATATGATTCAAATCAAACTTCTCCGTGATTCGAATCATGGGCGCAAAAAGAGAAATTTTTGAAAATTTGAAAAATAAAGATTTTTAAAAATTTGTAAAATGATTTTATTGCATAATTAAAAGATTAATGTAATGAAAAAATTGTTTTAATGCACATCATAAACATTTAATGAAAAATTTATGCCAATTAGAAATACATGATGCAGATGAATCACTAGTACAAAAATGTTAATTTACACCCGTTTTTTATTAAATTTACACCCATTATTTTTAATAAAAATCGGGTGTATATCCACAGGGTGAGAAATGTCTAACGAATTTACACCCGTTATTTTTAACAAAAATCGGGTGTAATTGGGCGTAATTATGTTTTTAATTACACCCTGTTTTAATAAAAATCAGGTGTAATTGGGCGTAATTATGTTTTTAATTACACCCTGTTTTAATAAAAATCGGGTGTAATTGGGCGTAATTACGTTTTTAATTACACCCTTTTTTAATAAAAATCGAGTGTAAATGGGCTTAATTACGTTTTAATTACACCCTGTTTTAATAAAAATCGGGTGCAAATGGGCTTAATTACGTTTTAATTACACTCTGTTTTAATAAAAATCGGGTGTAAATGGGCTTAATTACGTTTTAATTACACCCTGTTTTAATAAAAATCGGGTGTAATTGGGCTTAATTACATTTTATTTACACCCTATTTTAATAAAAATCGGGTGTAATTGGGCTTAATTATGTTTTAAGTACACCCTATTTTAATAAAAATCGGGTGTAAATATGTTCTTAATTACCCCCTATTTTAGTAAAAATCGGGTGTAAATACGCCATTTATGAATGAGCAATTATATCTATTTACACCCTATTTCATAAACACCATTTAGTTATATTTTATTTTCAGTCATAATATTGCAAATACTATAAATTCATACTTATAAAAATCATATTTTAACTTAAGTCAAAATATTTTTAATATTAACCAAAAAGTATACAAAATCATGTGCAGTCATAATATTTCAAGTACATAAAAATTATGTTTTAACTAAGTCATAACACTTTCTTCATATATAAGTTTTCTTCTTCTTCTTCTTTGGCTTTTGTTTTGGCAACATTTCTATCTCCTTATCCTCTTCAACCATTTGCATTTGATCTGGTAGATTTTGCTCCTCAACCTTTTGATCCTCAACCTTTTGATTTTCAACCATTTGCAAAAATACTTGTGCCCAAAGTTGCCGAATATGGTCGATTGTCTCTTTTTCATATGGTGACGTGTCTGTAAATATCTACAAGTTCAACATATAATAAATTAACAATATTAAAACAATAATTTACATGTTTTTCAATAAATACATGCAAGACGAAAATATTTTAAATTATACTACCTCATCGAATATTTCAACAATGGAAGTATCAACAATATCAAACATGTTCTTCATTACATAATATCCACACGCCCATCCATTGTTTTGCTGATGTGTCTACATATAAGATACAAAGCATATTAATACTGAAATATAATTATAATGAAGCATATCATTACGAATTCATTCTCATAATATCAACAATATCAAGCAATTACCTTGACAATCTTCCAATTAGGCTTTTTTATTTTCAAAACCTCTTAATAACTGATATCCTGTTACAGCTCTGATAAAAGAAATTGCAGCATAAATAACTTATAAATATAAAGTTAAACGATACAAAAATGAAGTATAAATAATGTCTCTTGATTTATATGTTTCTTACCCCTCAAGTATGTTCTTAATACGTTTCTTGGGTTTTGTGTTTAATGAACAAAACCAAAAGATATCATTATCTTGGGGACAAATAACATACAACTGCCAGTGATTGCTGTAGTTTCAAAACAAGTGTTAGAATCATTAAAATTCAAATATTACAAAATAACATTAAAAAAAAAAACAAAACCTTGAAGGAAACATGTACTTACTTATTTAACAATGGTCCTAAGTAACATTTTTTTGACTCGCTATCCAACTTATCTTGTATGTAAGATTTAATAGCATTGGGATCTCTAGTGGTAATTAGTGTCCTATTTGGATCAAGAAACCCAAATAGTTCACTGACATTCTTAGAGATACAAATGCCATATAGATATCTGAAATGTTGAAACAAATGTTAATTTATAAATGACACATAGAAAAAAATGATCAAAAATAGAATACGATACTTACGAGCACCATAGAGACAAGATAGATGTGGAGATCCATTTAACACCAGAAACTAATTCATCAAGGTCTCGCCTATCAATATAAACTGATAATTCACTTGTTTCATGAACCAAGTCTAATGATATGGAATCTTCCTTGAATTCTTCAATCTTTTTAAGGTAATCTTCAGAAACAGTGATGTTTTTTATCTCTTCTTCGGCCTTGCATTCTGCTTCACCTTCCTGTAAGCAGTAGTTTAGAGCAAGAGCACACAATGTTAAGCACACAACTAACCAAGTATAGTAACATACTTGGTTACTATACTGTTATTAAGATAATATTTAGTTACTTAATTACTCCAAATAAATTAGTGCAAATCATAATGCTACAAATGGGTATATTTAGCAATAACAAGTGTTGTATATAAGAGGTAAAAGGATGCATTTACTACCGCTAAGAGCAAAAATTAACTCATTGTAGTCAATAAAAATGTGACTGTTGTACTCCTAAAAACACAATTATACAATACCCAATCTAGTGAATGACAGCATACCTGCTCGGGTGGCGGAAGAGTGTGCTGTTCGTGGTTTCTCCTAGAAGTAGATAGATCCCTCAAAGTACCCTGCAAAATTTCATTGTCAGAATGCACAACTACTGGCAGCTCTACAATTAGAATCATTTTGATGATCACAAATAGCAAGAGAAACTATAAAATACAAGTTGCTAATTTTTTTTCAACTACTCAAGCCTTCAAATAATAAAACACAGGAAAACATACTCTCAAGTCTCAACAACAAAAGGTTAAACTATAAAATAATCCAAGTTGCTAATTTTTTTCAACTACTTTAAAACAATAATGCAGAAACTAATATCTACTTCACTAGTAGATTCGCTATAGCCACAAAATATAGATGTTAATACATCAGCAATCACATTAACTGATGAAATAACATGTATTTTTTTATCCTATATATTACTATTCATAGGGATTAATTAGAATAGAGTCAACATGGTAAGCAAGTAGCTAATAAAAGTAATTAGTGCAAATCATAAAATAATCCAAATGGGTATATTTTACTATTATTGGTTAGACCAATAATGCTACAACAGTGGCAGAAATCACTGCAGCCACAAATTGTAGAAGTGATTAATACATCAGCAGAAGCCAAAACCGAAACTGATGACGACAGGCAACTAAGAAGAAAAAAGATACGTACAAATCAGATTATTTTCAATGACCCCCACATGGGAGAAATTCCCCTAACAAGTAACTATCTTATAATATAAATAAATATAACCAAGATTACATGAAAAGGTTTATAGACTAGAGTAGTTAGGAAGATAATATTTTTCTAGTTTGAAAGAGTTGAGTTGAGACATATTACATTTTGAAAAGTTAATAGAATTAAAGTTTTGTTCCTTGTATTATACTATGCTAAAACAGGTATTGAAATTGAAAAGTTGAGCATATTTCTTTTGTAAAGTTGAGGCATAAAATAGAATGGTGATTTGAGGAGGTGAGGGCACGGATGTAGGGCTAGATTGTGCGCACTATATGTGAAGGTGGCAATTTTGAAAGCATGCATCCACTCATCCATCTAATCTGTTTAACAAGCTGGTGAGGGGGATAACAACTTTCAATATTACTGTTAAATTAACTAACAGATCCAAAAATGCTAAACTGGAATTGAGTGATGAAAGATAAATGAAAGCAACTTGCTTGTATATTTTAGAAGATGTTTGGATTGATAGAAATATCATGGAATAAAGTGATTAGAATAGAATAATGTAGTGTTCTAAGGCTTCTATTCTTTATGTTCGGTTAGGAATTAGGCGAGTTATTGGAATTATGTCTTATTGCGGTTGAGGAATACTTCTGATGCAACGGAGCAGAGTGAATATTGTTGTTGAGATTTGCTTATTACCAACAGTACTAACAGATCAAAATTAACTTAGTCAATTTTCATCGAAAATCAAAATTACCTATGATCTTCTAATGTTTGGTCTTGGATGAAGATTCAAAATCCAGATCAAATTAATCACCAGTGAAGCAAAGCCCAATTGAAATGCTGTAACTGCTGCTGGAAATGGATAGACTTTTAGAACCTAATAATACACCACCAATGCATAGATGAACAAAACATAGTTATCAAACCAAAGATTCAAATCATGAATCAAAAGACCTATTTCAAAAGATACATTAACAATAAAATCACAATTTTAAGCAAAGATAAATCACATGCAAACCTCAAAATAGTTCACAATCCATACCATGAACCAAAATATAGTGTATCATAACTCAATTTGAGATTCATGTCCAAAATACATACACATTATGAATTCATATCGACCGAGTTCAGTTTAGTATCGAATCGAACACTAAGCAACTAGTAAACCCAAATAAGAAAAGCAAACAAATATAAAAGTAGATCGGTACTGTTACTTCATTTTGGTAGATGGAATAGCTCTTCGAACACCAAATGTATGTAAGGCTTGCCTCAAGGCACGTCGTCAACTGGGAAAATCAGAAAAGTTAAGATTGTAAGTCCCTAGAGCTTCATAGACACAAGTTATGAAAAGAAATAAAAACAAGAAAGAAACAAAGAAAAGGCCCAGCAAAATCTATGCAGAAATAAACTTAAAGAATGCCAAAGCAATTACATATATAAACGAGAACAAAGAATTCAAGCAGGAAAGGGAATTTCATCAGAAAGCTAATCATTCCAAAAGAAAAGGCCAGCACTATCAACTAGTAACATTGATAGAATTGTCTTTTGGTACATAATATACTAACACTGATTAGCACTGAAATAGAAGGCCACAAACACATATCCAATCAAACAATACAAAGTTCCAAATACAAGGAAACTATAGTATGGAATGATAAAGTGATTTGAGGAGAAAGAACATAAGGAAAAAAAAAAGACTCGTCGTTTAAAGAACACTTCATACTCCATTTTCTCAACTAATACATGCTTATAAATAAAAATAAACAAACATTTAGGAAACAAGCAAATGAGCTTTCAAAGACTGAGATTTCAATCTACTTTTTTTCCATTCATGGACATAGAGAGGTACAGTTTTGATAGTGATGGGTTTAATACTTAAGAAACAGATGACCTGAATATCATTCTATCAATGAACTTACAAATGGAAAAAATTCAAAAGGGAAATCTGATTATATAGTTTATGTCATGGCAAGGTTTAAAGAAGAGTCAAATTTCCCCTTCAATGGTTTAGCAAAATCACCCACATCACTAAGAATCAAAAACAGAAAATGTGTAACAAAACAGGTCACATCTAAATATTTCAAGCACCAATGAGCTATTAAGTGAAAACAAAATCAACAACAACAAAGATATAGGATTGAAACAAACTCTCAAACTCATATGATGCTTCAAATGATATATAATAAATTAAGTCACAGATTCAGACCTGCCTTTCAAAACTAATTGAACGATGCTTGAGTAAACCCCTTATGAGTCTACACTTTCTCTGCAGGTTCTTCTCTATCTCGCACCTTCTCCCTTCCAGCCTTCATATAAAATTTATTTCACAGAAAACAAAGCAATGTCAAAACAATATAGTTTTCCTAGTCATAAAAGCCAATAGAACCTGTTTGACATGCTCAATATTGAATGAACAAAGCAATGTCACAGAAAAACTATCTAAAGTCTGAAGAACTATCTAATCAAGCAATGTCACAGAAAAAGAAAAACAAGTTCACACAAACAAAATTCATTTCAAACAAAATCAAGCAATAGGAACTAATTTGCGAGTATAAACCCTAATTCTTCAGCTACCAATGTCACTCAAAGTATAAAACCCCTAATTCTTCCTTACCAATGTCGTCACTGTGAAATGGTTTCCTCTCAGTTTCAGTGAGCAGATGAGCGGTGCGGTGTTGGAGAAGAAGAGAGTGAATGAGCGAATGAGCGAAGCCCTTTTCAGTCGTCACAGAAGCGAAGCGAAGTTGAGCGAATGAGAAAGGATTCACAGAAGCAACGCGATACACTTCCTGAAATCAAACTTCGCTGAAACCCGAAATCACAGAAGCAACGCGATGTGATGAAAACGATGAAAGCGATGAAGTTCAGAATTGATTGAAAAATGGGTTCGGCATGCACGATGAAGTTCAGAATTGATTGAAAATGGGTTCGGTATGCATGCGATGAAAAACTATTTTGGTTTTGTATATTTTAATAAATTATGTTATTAAAGAGTTTTAGTATTGCCACATAGATTATATTTAGACCCATTAATATTGCCACATAGATTATATTTAGACCCATTAATATTGTCACATAGATTATATATTTTAAGTTATAAAATTAAACAATTTTTTTTGTTTATATACAATTACACCCGTTTTTTAATTTAAAAGGAGTAATTGAAATTTTATTATAATAAATTTTTTAATTTAAACCCATTTTTAGGAAAAAGGGTGTATATTATAACCAGATAATACAAAAGTGACATTCTATTTACAAAATTGCCACCAAAAATTCTCAATTACACCCGTTTTTAGTAAATCGGGTGTAAATTTTAAAATTATATTGTATTATTTGTACTAGTGAATGCAAAATTATCAGATGAATGAAATTATTCAGATAAAAGTAATTGAACAAATGAATAACATTATGCATATAAATTAAAAAGAACAAATAAATAAAATTCTCGTATGAATGAGATGTGTCATGAACACATAGCAAACACGTACTTCAAACAAATAATATACCAAACACAAAATATAAAAATAAAAATTAGCCACTACTACAAGAAGATAAAGGAGAGTGGAACAATCATACCGATTCAATAATTTATGTCTTAACTTGTTGCATAATTAATGGTTAGTAAACAACAAAACTAATAGCAAAAGCACAATACGATCATAAATAAAGATTGGATATGTCTTCTTTTGCACGTCTGGTAAGAACAATTTTGAGACATTTCCTAACAAGATATCAAATGAAGTGAAATGACACATGCTTTGATAATCTTTGGTTGTCTTCTTATTCACTATTGATTAGCCACTTTATTACTTGAATTTACGGTTCAACAAAATTGCTTAATTTATTCAACGTTTGATTAGGATCTAGCTCTCTAAAATCTTGTTTCAAAAACTTTTTTTTACAAAATCAGAGTTTTTATGCACAAAATTTAGCAAATGGTTTTAAAAATAATATGTTTCAATGTCTACCAAAATTACACAAGAAAATAAAAAATCAACACAACCGAAATTGATGAAGTTTCTTTCGCAAGCAATACAACAAGGATCATAACTCAATTTTTGCACTTAGTTCATAAATTATTCAAATTAGATGGTTTTCCATCTAAAGATAACAGTCTATATAGTCATAATCGAAAGATCGAATAGTCAATGAACTAGATAGCATGATGTTCTAAAAGAAAAATCAACTTTAAACATATGATATTATGCAGAAATGTAAAATATGTTGGGAGAAGAAAAATGCACACCCGATCTATAATGGTTCAGCTTATTCATTCTCGCTAGAGCTTAATCCACTCTTCAATGGTTTCATCATTAAAAATTGTAGAATATTCCACTATTTTCAAATTTAATATACAAGTATTTTTATTAGTACAACGAATGATCAATAATTTGAGTACTACAAGCCAACTAATTTAGTCAGCAAAATTCTAAATTAACATTCGCATCAGTTAGAAGTAGAATACTCAAACTCCAAAACTTTCAAGATCTTTACTGATCTTGATCTAGTAGCATAAATGATGTGAGTATCATCTAGCAACCTTTTCTTATTATATTTTGAATATAGCATGATAGTAGCGAACATGAGGGCATGATTCATTGTCATTCCATCATCCATCTGATCTACCCACAAGGTTTATCTCAATAATCATAGTAATAAATTGCTCTCGAGTCAGGCTAGCCTATGGATTAATTTTGGGTTGTTCATACACTTGAATCTCATTGGACCTAGTTTCCCATAAATTAAGCAAAGTAATTGTAACCAGATTCATTAATTTTTAGGGGGTAGTGGTTTCTTTGGCCTCTTAGATAATAATCATTCCTGGTGATGTTAGTATTGAAGTGCTTATATTATGATTATGATTCTTTCTGATACGGAGGCATGCTATCACACTTTTTAGATAAAGCTCTTTGTCTTGTGTTATAGAGATTTTTGAAATTCTTTCACGAAAGGTGAAGTTTGTTAATTATAACAGCCACGGGAAGTTTTTCATCTAAAAGACATACCATAAATGAAAATTTCATTAGATGTCTTTCATTAATCATCTATTATTTGAGATATCAGCTCACAACATATTTTTCAAACCAACTTCCTCAATATAGTACTTCTTTTTTTAAAAGCATCTTGGATTTCTTTTACAACCTTATAGGCATTTTAATAATCATATAAATCATCGAGAAGTCTATTCACATTAATTATTTTGTAGAGATATTCATTATCATTTAGTAAGGCTACTTATATAGTCTTTTTTGTCTTGAGTGTGCGCTCCTCTCAAGGTCTCTGATTCGAAACCCGCTAGGTTTAAATTGCTTATTAAAAAAAAATTATATAGCCTTTTTGTCTTTTTTGATTTTTTCATTTGTTTCGTAAACAACAAATATGTCTTTAGTCAAGACAGTGACAACTTTTTTTCATTGTTAAAAAAAATAATATCTTTTGTGCAATTATTTAAAATGACTTATCTCAGTTAAAAGATTAGTTGAAATAAAAAATAGCTAAATTAGAACCAATAATATTCTCAAAAGACATTGAAGAAAAAATGTCTTAAAATCGTTGTTTTTGTGATAAAAGAATTTTGAATAAGTTTTTTCCGCTAAAGAGATTATTGTGTTAATGTGTGTACTAAATCGTTTTCTTAAAAACTTTTCGCAAACCTGCGCAAAATTTTGAAGCAGGTTTTCAGCCACAAATTTCCCAAATTAAAACAGGTTAGTTACATCGTTTGGTATTCTTCTAAATTGTAGGAACCTTTCTAGAGTCACACTCTCAAGTATGATACAAATATCATTCATAATAATTTTTCAAACGAAGATAAATTTTTCTAAACCGACTAATCTTTGTAGAGATTTCTCTAAAACCAACTTTTCTATGTAGAGAATAATAAACTAAAAAGCTTATTTATTTTATTTGAGAAGTTGGCTATTTAAAAGCCATGTATAACAGAATTAGAGAACAATCTGCACTAGCCTAAAAAATAGGATTTCCTAAAGACTAGGCAACTTATTAACAACACAGAAAATAACTCCTACAATCTAGAAAATAACTCCTACAAACTACTCCCTCCGTCCCACAATGAGTGATCCATTTGGAATACAATGGTGCTCAAAAATGAATGACTCATTTCAATTTTCAATACACTTTTTCCATTTCTACCCTCTAATTATTTAAAAGTTCACCATTTCCAATACATGATAAGGGTAGTATAGTAAAAATAATATTATCTCTCTTACTTTTTTTACATTTTTCTTAATTTGTGCGAAATGGTGTGCTGGGTCACTCATTGTGGGACAGAGGGAGTAGGCCATTAACGTTAACATCTAAGTAGATTACTTAGTTTACTTCACATACTCCAAGTAACTCTCTAAGTTTATGAAACTGTTCCAAGTTGAGAGGCTTTGTTAGGATATCAGCAACTTGATCCTGTGAGCCACAACGAACTAAACAAATTGCTCCTTCCTAGCATAAATCTCTTAGAAAATGGAATCGAACTGCAATATGCTTACTCCTTTTGTGCAAAACCGGATTTTTGGATAACTTTATTGTTGAACTATTATCACAAAAAGTGGTTGTGCATTCATTATTATCACAACCAAGTCTTTTAAGAACCATTTTCATCCACATTGCTTGACAAGCACATGCCTCCACTGCTACGTATTTAGCCTCCGTCGTTGATAGTGTCACAATTGGTTGCTTTTTAGATGACCAAGCTACTACTCCTGAACTGATCATGAAAGCATATCTCGAAGTGCTCTTTATATCCTCCAAACATCCTGCGTAATTGATGTCGCTATAGGAAGTAATCATGTTACTTGCTCCTTTCTGATATAAAATGCCAAAGTTGGTTGTTCCCTTCACATACCTTAGCATCCTTTTTGCAGCATTAAGATGAAGTTTTGTAGGTTGAGACATGTACCTACTAAATAAGCTCACAAAAATACATCAAATTTGGACGAGATGATGTTAAGTAAATCAAGCTCCCAACTAGTTACTTGTAGAAAGTGTTATCAACCATAACTACATTCTCATCTTTTGAAATTTTGAAACCAGAAACTATAGAATTTAAAACAACATTGCATTCTTCCATTTGAAATCTTTTAAGTACATCACATGCATACTTCTTTTGGCTAATGAAAATTCCATTTTCCAATTGTTGCACCTCAATACCAAGGAAATACCTCATCTTTCCTAAATGTGACATATCGAAATCCTTCATCATTGACTTCTTAAATCCCTTCATCATTGATTCATCATTCCCATAATATATTAAATCATCAACATATAAACTTACAATCAAAAGTTTACCTTGGATGCTAGTTTTAACAAACAGAGTCTGCTCGCTGGAGCACTTCTCAAATCCCTCCCTTAAGAAATATGAGTCTATGCGACTAAACCAAGCTCGAGGAGTTTGTTTGAGTCCATAGAGAGCCTTTCTAAGCTTATACACTTTGTGAGGTTCATCTTTCTTCACAAAACCAAGGAGTTGCTCTACATAGACATCCTCCATTAAGTCGTCGTGTAAAAATGCAGATTTGATGTCAAGTTGATAATCATTCCATTCCTTTTGAGCAGCCAATGCAAGAATAATTCTGATAGTGTCCATTCGAGGCACCGGTGCAAAGACTTCGGCATAATCAATTCCATGTCGCTGCACATATCCTTTGGCGACCAATTGGGATTTAAATTTCTCCACTTCACCGTGCTCATTCAGTTTTGTTTTGAAAACCCACTTTACCCCAATCTTCTTTGCACCTTTTGCTAAATCAGTGAGGAACCATGTATTGTTCTTTTCTATGCTCTTGATTTCAACCTCCATAGCTTTCTTCCAATGTTCACTTTTCATAGCTTCTTCAAAATTATCAGGTTCTGAATTTGTACCTAAAAAAAATTAATTTCATTATAAGAAAAACATTCTCCACTCCCGTAATCATTCATCCAGATAGGTAAGTTCTAAAAATTGAAGGATGTGTTGTTGCATCACTTGTCTCAACTTTATCTTCAAAAACAGCAACATTATCATCGAAATTTAGATGAGCAGCCTCCAAGTCCCCATCAATTTCCTCTTCTACAATCATTTTATCTGCACTTTCTCCCCATTCAAGCTCATTAAGTATCAGTTGCTTATAGCTCTTATCCCAATCCCATTTTTTATTCTCTTCAAAAACAACATCCCTGCTAATTACTACCTTCATATACTTTGTATCCTTTTGATTCATCGCTAATTCCCAACAGAGTGTTGTTAGAACAAGATTGAGAATCTACATTCAGTATCTGGTTTTGATGATAACAAACATATATTTTGTAAGTAACAATTTTACTACTAATGCTTTCATTGAGTGTGTATATACTATGCTATAAAGCCTTATACGATAATATCATAAAGAATTTCAGACAAGCTTCAAGAAATTAAATAAGAAATATCAAATACACGAAGTCTCATTACAACAAGAAAGTCACATGTGTAAATGCTCAGAAGTTCTGAGCATAAAGCAAGAATTCAACATTTAGTGATAGAAGATCATAAGTCATCATAGAAGCAGAGGCTTGACATTACAAATAATATTAAGCTTCCTCAGAAGTACAAGCTACATCAACGTTCTTAACAAAATAAGTTTGTGACTCTTTTTTTCAGAAGCTTCGAAGAACAGCATGAATGGCTCCAATTAAATCACATGCAAGGAATCACAATACTCAATGCAAAGATAAAATTATGATATATATTTTTGTCCACATCTTAATAAAATAAAGGAAAACACGCTACCAAGAGAAACTGTCTTGAATAAGGAAAACAAGAAAGACACGCTACCAAAAGATAAGATTCGCCTTGGAAATAGGTGTGTAATCATTCAGTCTACTGCAAGCATTAAATGCTTTGTTCAAATGGTTCAATGGAAATATTCCAAAGGTAATAACAGATTTCTATAAGAAGAACAAAACTATGATAGAAGAAATATGGAATGAGAGTGAGACAGCGTGAGTAAGCAACTGAACATAAGATTAATTAAGTTGCTCCAACAGAGGCAACACACAAAGTGTCTGATGAAACAATTATGTTTAAATACATATCTTAAGCCTATGAAAAGAAAATCAAAAAGAGTGAAAAAGAAAATCCTACATGTTCTGCAATATGCTCCAATGGAGTTATAAGAAATCCACAAATACTTTATCAGTACTTACATTTCTCACATTGAATGAATAGAGAAAGTAAATACAATGAGTTGCTGATCGATAGTGTTTCATGTTTACTTATGATCATTAAATTTGTTATCAGCTGTAACAAGCTTCATGATCAGTATTCAAGAAGAAGATGAAGATCGATGCACAAGAAGCAATCAACATAAGAGTCGTTGCTTCATATCTACTTACGAAGAAAAAAAGAAGATGGTCTTACAAGAAGGAATTACATTCAAGAGTTGAAGCTCTAATGTCCTTACTTAGACAAGAGAAGACCAAACTGAAAGAAGCAACCTGATACAAGAGTTGCTGCTCTTAATCTGCTTTCAAAAGAAGAAGAAGAAGATCTCATCCAGAAGTTGAAGAAAAGAAGACTACAAGAATATTTTTCATTTCTTGTAATTATATGTAAAACACTTAGAGTTGTTGCTCGTATTGTGTTATATCTTAGGAAACTTATGATAGATTGTTTAGGCACCAGAAGTGACTTCTAGTCAGTGTGTCGTAAACATATGTAATTAGAATAGGAGAAAATC
Organism: Vicia villosa; assembly: GCF_029867415.1. Classification (NCBI taxonomy): domain Eukaryota; kingdom Viridiplantae; phylum Streptophyta; class Magnoliopsida; order Fabales; family Fabaceae; genus Vicia; species Vicia villosa. Next base: position 84,461,404 of record NC_081185.1, read on the forward strand.
TGCTTGACTAAGAAGCACACTTGTAATATCCAGGACAATTCTGATAGAATTGGTGTTCCATGGGTATCCTCTGATTTGAATACTTGAGAAGTCCTTGAGATCTGGTCAGACTCTTGGAGGGTTCTAGGTCAACAAACATTATATCTCGTAGAGATCACTGAACGGTTTATTGCCTAGGGTTAGTCACAAGCAGTTGGCTTGTGCAGGGTTAGTCCCGAGAAGTTGGATTTTGTAGGGTTACTAGGTTGATGAACTTTATATCTTGCTAAGATCACTGAATGGTTCATCATCTAGGGTTAGTCACTCGCGGGTAGCTTGTGCAGGAAGTTAGTCACGACAGTTAATCGTGTAGTTGTAATCAGTTTGGTTATAGTGGATTAAGTCCTCGATTAGGAGAGACAAAATCATCCTAGGAGGGTGGACTGGAGGTAGCCTTGTTGAGAAGGTGAACAAGGATAAAAATGATTGTGTCTTTTATCTTCTGCATCTTTCATTTAACTCAGAACATTCACACTGATTATCTTCAAAACAATGCTTGACTAAATCAGAAGTTCTAATGGAATTAAGAAGTCAAATTGAATGTATATATCATTGGTTATGTCGTGTTATCTCAAACATGCTTCCGCAACAATGATCAATGCATATCCAGATAATGAGATACTAGAAGAAAGAAAAGATTTACATAAAGGGAAATAAAAATATGAAAGGACATAATTCAACCCCCCCCCCTTTCTTGTGTTTTTCTCCACCTTCATTTGGTATCGGACCATGGCTCAGCGATTGATCTCATAATCAAATACTTAACCGTGTAGAAAGATCCATAAAGAGAAAAATCATACTGAGTAGAAAACAAGGTCATATTCAAAACAAGTAGTATAATTAGAAGCTATTAGAATCAATATGCTCAAAACTCTGAAGACATTATTTACATATCAAAAGGAGATAATATCATATCTTAAAGAGGCTCGAGACATCAGAAATAACAAAATATGCTTAATGAAACTTTCAAGGTCAAATAAGTGTGGCTGACTCAAGACAGTTGGTCAAATCAAAGGAAGAAGACAGGGTAGAACAAGATTCTGAAGGAAAGAGCAGACAGAATTATTACATCAGAAGATGCCTTCTCTCTTAGTAAAGACTAGGAAGAAAGGTGTATCTTCAAAACGGTCAGATCCTTCTAATCATTTCTCTTTTAATTTTGCTGATTAAAATATGTGAATTTATATAAACCTTTTTGCATGTCTAGCACTTATTGCCACCTACTCTACTGTTAGTCCTACTCTCCATGCATGTGTTGTATCTTTAAATTAGTCTTAACTACTGCATTCATTTCTTAATTATTAGTTAAACAACCTTTTCTCGAATAAATCTAAGTCAAACTAAAAACTGACTCTAACACTGAAACATATGTCAGTAGCTCTTGTCTGCTCCTGCATGCTCACCATAAGTCATAAGAAAAGACTAGTCTCTTAAGTGTCCTATCATCTTGACTGACATATCTTCATCATCTTCTACATATACTAACACCAGATCTAAAACAGATCTCACCAAAACATATTCACACAACACCTAATATCCTTTCCATCTATCTTTCAAATCCTCTTCATCTTCTTAAAAGTGTGCCTCCTCTAACCTATCTAAGTAACGAAAATCTTCTTGAAGTAATCTAAGAAAATCAAATTGAAACTTCATCAGTTGAAAACCATTTTGCTTATAGTCTCATGGATGTAGCCTACTACCAAAAAATGGACTGGATACCTCTCAATGCTCAAGAAATCTATCTATGAGAATCTCGTTAAAGACTTCTGGAAACATGTGTGTCTTAACTCTAAGGATAACTCCATCTCGTCCTTTATATTTCATATCCCGATTTCCATTAATTGTTTCTCTTTTGTTCTTGCAACTGGATGTGAGGATCAAGGAATTTTTGTTAACTCCTTTAAGACTCAGTTCATTAAGCCTGAGATGTTGAGAACTCTTCACGATGTTTCTTCAGGATACAATCCCACTGACCCCAAAAGTCTCCTAACCATTCCAAGGATCTGGTTTAAGCTTGTTACTTCAAATTTCCTCCCTAGAAAAGAAAACTAAGACATTCTAAGATATGGTGATCATGTTTTCATGTGTTTTCTGATGAATTATATGCGCATAAATCTGCCACAATCTATGTTCATTCATCTATGGAATTCCATTTCTGAATCCAGAAATCGCATTAAGTCCTACATTCCTTTTGGAAGAGTGCTGTCAGAAATATTCATTCAAGAAGGAATTGTGGATTTCATCAAATAAATGATAGTAGATGATGAAATAGAAAATTACCCTGAAAATATGTTGTTAAGAACTAAGGGCGACATCTTTAGAAACTAAAGAACTTAGGTATTTATGTAAAGCTACTCTCTAATGAAAATATGCTCCTGAGTTTGCATTACATTTTCTGTTTTGCTCTTTGTTTACCTTACTAGACTTTCTGGATAAAGAAATTATGATCTATTTAAATCACTTAAGCATAGACCATGGCCACAACTCGTTCAAACGCTGCCCTGTCTACACTAAGCTCCATCAAAATCTGGACTATGTGTGAAAATAAACCAACTAAGTTAGAAGAACAAGTAGAACAAAAAGATCAGAAGTTTAGGTTTACAAAGTCAGAAGTTAAAACAAATGTCATAAAGAAAAATCTTACTAAATTAGAAAGTTCATAACAGTAACTCACACATGCTAAAACACGTGATTATTGAACGAGTGTCCAAAGGTTTTCTGAAAAGTCACACGGTCAAACTACTGAGACAAAATCTCTAGGAAACTGTTCCAAACTCTTCAAATCACGTTTCCCCCTTCGGAAAAAATCGAAATCAAATAATTTCCATAAATAATTGCCCTTTAATTCAATAATTCCCTTCATCTTCCATTACATTGCCTCTGCAGTTATATATCACCAACATTTCCTCTCTATATCTCTTCCACATCTCACTCCACCAGTTTGCTCTTACCTCTCTGTCTGTTCATCACTCCTTCGTTCTCATATTCAATGGATTTCCAACCTATGCTCATCATCATCAAAGAAAACTTCATTGGATTAGCTGAAAGAAATAATTATTTTATTGAACTTCTGGAGAGACAAGGCTGGTTTAACTATGATGTCCTTCTTAACGGTCCAGTCTTCACCAACCTCGTGAAGACCTTCTGGATGGAAGCATCTGTCAGTGAGGACAACCGCAACATCACAGCCAAAATCCTATTTTATTCCGTTTATCATTACGGAAGAATTCATTGCTGAAATAATCGAATATGCTCCCAACCCATCTGCTATCAGTCTCGTATCGTTTGATCGCTGGAATGCAAATCACACAGTGAGCAGAAATATCAGACGCATATTTAACAATGCGGAATTTTTGATTCCTTTCAGACAAGTTTTGTTTAGATTTGTCTTGTCTAACATAAAACCTAGAGAATACTTTCACCAAATCCTGTCAAATAGGGATCGCTTTCTAAATCACAGACTTGAAAACGGTTGCCCTCTGAACCTTCCTGCAATCATCTTCAGTCATCTGAAAGAATCTCTCGTTGCATTTGGTTGTGGCCAAAGTGTTCACATTCCATACGGGAGAATTCTATCTGCTCTGCTTGAATCTGCTGAAGTTATTTAGATTATCCGCAATGCAGAGTTTGAAAACAACGATGACATTCTTGTAAAAGAAGAGTGTGAAGCGTTCTATGCCTAAAAATCTGTAGTTCTCTTTATTGTAATTTTTAGTTTAAACTATTCTCTGCCTTAATTTTCCTCAATCTAAAATAATGTTGTGTTCTGTTTTAACGATGTGCATGCTATCTGCTAAACTGTTTGCAGCATTCTTAATTATGAAACAGAAAAGATATATATGAACTAAAATCAACTGATTATAAGATGAAAGATACATTGATACTCATATATAACTCTTAATACTACCTAAATCATGGGGATCTATGCGACAGAAATAGGTTTATATGGTTATCTAACTCAGGGGGAGATTATACATCTCAGGGGGAGAAAATCATTCTTAAACCTGCATCATTTTACCTGACTCTTAATCGCTTTTTGATCATGACAAAAAGGGGGAGAAAGAATAGATTTTGATGAATAAAATCAGGTTCTTGATTGAACATGTAAAAGGGGATGAAATATACTTGCTTAATCATTATCACCTCATAAAGTTGTTCCATCAAAATACATGGTTTTTGTCATCATCAAAAAGGGCGAGATTGTTAGAATAAGATTGAGAATCTACGTTCAGAGTCTGGTTTTGATGATAACAAACATATATTTTGTGAGTAGCAATTTTACTACTAATGCTTTCATTGAGTGTGCAGATACTATGCTATAAAGCCTTATACGACAGCATCATAAAGAATTTCAGACAAGCTTCAAGGGATTAAACAAGAAATATCAGATACAGGAAGTCTCATTACAACAAGAAGATCACACGTGTAAATGATCAGAAGTTCTGAGCATAAAGCAAGAATTCAACATTCAGTGACAAAAGATCAGAAGTCATCATAGAAGCAAAGGCTTGACATTACAAATAATATTAAGCTTCCTCAGAAGTACAAGCTACATCAACGCTCTTAACAAAAGAAGTTTGTGACTGTGTTTTTCAAAAGCTTCGAAGAACAACATGAATGGCTCCAATTAAATCACATGCAAGGAATCAAAATACTCAATGCAAAGACAAAATTATGACATCTATTGTCGTCCACATCTTGATAAAATAAAGGAAAACACGCTACAAAGAGAAATTGTCTTGAAAGAAGGAAAACAAGGAAGACATGCTACCAAAAAATAAGATTCGCCTTGGAAATAGGTGTGTCATCATTCAGTCTACTACAAGCATTAAATGCTTTGTTCAAATATGGTTCAACGGAAATATTCCAACGGTAATAACAGACTTCTATAAGAAGAATAAAACTATGATAGAAGAAATATGGAATGAGAGTGAGACAGCGTGAGCAAGCAACTAAACATAAGATTAATTGAGCTGCTCCAACAGAGGCAACACACAAAATGTGTGATGAAACGAATATGTTGAAATACATATCAAAAGCCTATGAAAAGAACATCAAAAAGAGTGAAAAAGAAAATCCTGCATGTTCTGCAGTATGCTCAGTAGCAACCTGCCCTAAAATTTTAGATTTTAGAGTCGCCACCTATTCTACCAAGGCGAATAGGAAACCCTACGCAGTTAAGAGATTTGGGGTAAGTTATTATATCCGGGTCAAAAGAAGGTGTTAGGCACCCTTAACCCTTTCCTAAGGTTTTGAATATAAGGTAAAGGTTTATGGCTAAAGTTTTTAGGTTTAATAGCTAAGGAAATGAACAGGGCGAAAAGTGAAATTTGAATGAACTGAGATTTTGGGGAAGGGGACTCGCCTTGTTGCCAAGTGCCAACGTACCTCCTTATGGAGGATCAGAGTCTACGTAATTCGGGGCAGGGTTGTACGCCTTAAAATTTGATGTGAGGTTGTTTGAAGGTATTTTGAATTACCTTATAGAAATGTTGAAAATTCGTAGTTTGAGGTTGAAAAGTGTTTTAAGCGTAGCGTACAACCCTGATTTTAAATATGCACTATTAATCGCAATGATCAATAGGTTTTATCACCATAATTAAAAGATTAGTAAAAGATTGCTAACAATTCTAATCGACAGATTCGATTATCACTAACAGCAAATAAATGTATTTTAAAAAATTAATTATTTAATTTTATCGTTACCCCTCATAATCAATAGATTTGATTACAAATAATAACGAATTCGATAAAGAGAAATATGCTAATCATCATAACCAATAAGATGGTTAAAACCTTTTAGCAAAATAAAATCCTATTTTTGAATTTAATTAATTAAATAGTTAAATAATCGATTATTACCCATCGCGACCAATAAATTTAGTCGAACCGAATAATAAATTAAATTTTAATGTTTTATCATATTTTAATTTAATTAAAAAAATGATTTATAAATATAAATAAAGATTAAAAGGTTAATTAAATAATTATAGTTAAATAATTAAAATAAAAAAGGAATTAGAGACTTGGACTCAGTGTGGTTAAGCCAAGGGTTTATGGTATGGTCCTTAGGCTTGGGACGTTAGATCTAAGTAGATGAAGAATCCTATGGCTGAATCTGAAGGAACATGATAGGCTGCAGAAGTGCAGGCGCATGGGATTAGTGGAGATAATTTGTGAAAAAATATGGAAAGGGCCAGGGATCGAACCCTGGACCCTAAGGATAACCAACGGACACACGCGTCAACCCAACCACGTTCACCACACGTTAAACAAACTCCCTAAATTAATTATAAAAAAAACAAGCGAACAACTAAAAAACGCGCGCAGAAATTCAAATCGGCAAACCAGATGAGGACACCTCATCATCTTCCCCAATGAGCCAAAAAAACCTGTAAATATTTCCTACGATTTAGCTACGAATCTGCTAGGGATTCTTTCGTAGCCAATATACCTGCAACCATTAAAATCCACATACGCACACATAAATGTTTCGCGAACCTCCCATTCTCTTCGTCCAGACTCCCTAAACCCAGATATAACCCTATTTCCTTTCAATTTCACCCCTAATAGAAAGCCCCAATTTGAGACCTTCGACCTAACAATGGTGATATGTATCAAACGCACCCAGAAACTCCACCAAACCTCCAGAAACGATCACAACACTCATACAAATCATAATATGCAAACAAATCGTTATGAGGATGCGTAAATTATTGCAATCGATCCAAAGTTCAGAACTACATACCTGGGATTATATGGAGGTATTCTTGGGGTGTTGATGCAGCGTGATGATCCAGACACCTTCAGAATCCATCAAGGAACGTTTTGCAATCCTTAGATCTCCTTGCAATTGCTCAATTATCCAAAACCGAATTCGAGTTTCTTGATGAATTTTTGAGTTCTTGAATATGCTTCTCTACCCAGAATTTCGTACCCTATTCCATTGCCTTGTGTTTACTACTTATAGGGGAATGAATTAGGTCAAAAATAATAGCCTAAAGATCTTTGAATCCAATCTTGAAAATTTGAAAATTTTGATTTGTTAAACTTTCTATTTTAATCCAATCTTGCACCAATATGATTTCAATCCCTTATGCACGAAATTATATTGAAAATATGCAATAAATATTGATTGAAATTGGCCATTATGATTCCCATATCAAATATTTGATTTTTCTTTGATTTATATAACTTTAAATCACTATTTAAATGAATAAAAATTATATAAAATCAAATAAAATACTATAATTCGTGGCAAATGATTTTGATATCTTGGATAACTTTTGGACCAAGATTAAACCATAAAAAGTTAGGCCCATTTGCAAGAAACTCCAATTTGAACCCCTTTTACTTCACATTTTTCCTTCAAAATTGCCCAACTTTGACAAGGCATATCTCCCTCAATTCTTAAGATATGAATGAGTTCTAGGACTTTTTGAAACCTCAAGATGTCCTCTATAAGCCACTTTGGAAAATATTTTTCATTTGGAGATTTTATCTTGATGATATGCCCTTTGACAAAAAAATTCTTCTGGTGGACCTTTGAAAAGGACATATAATCTTTTGCATCATATCTCCCAAATGAAGCATTTCTGGCCTTGGCATGTGAGATACAAAGTTTTAGAGAATCCAATTTCCTTCAAAATAGCCTTTGAGTGAGAAATTTATGATGTTCCATGTGAAAGTTATGCCTGGTTAAGTACAGTTGAGTTTTAGGCCTAAAACCCTAATTTAGCAACTACACCCTTTGTTGATTTTGAAGCTTTTCCTTGATGAATCATGATCAACCTTTGATCAAATGATGAATGAAACTTCATAATATTTTTGTTAACCAAAAAATCAAGAGTTTTGACCATACTTTGACCATAGTTGAATTTTAGGTCAAACTAGTCGACTGTGGATCATTTGGGCCATTGAATGAGCAATCCTTGGAAATGAGACTTGACTTTTGACATGGAGATATTTTGAAACATAGTGAGCCATATGAAGTCCATTGGGAACCTTGGTTTCCTCACTTTTCATAGGAGGATGCAAGAACCCTAGTTCAGGAGATCCTTGTTTAGGAGAGTGCCTTGATAAAACCCTTGAGCCTTGAGTCATTGAGGATGAAATGTGGAAGGCAAATTTTGGGATATGACAGCTACCCCTATTTAATTACCTTGTATTTAATGGCATGAGAATACGTAGGTCTCACGTCTTTCGGATCGAAGAGTTATTAAATAATGGAAGACCCCTGAATTTGCCTTTTACCAGGTAGTGAAAGAAAGGAATCGCCTTGCTAACTCCTGAGACTTACATAGCGAAGACTCATAGTTTGTTGTGTAAAAGATAGTTACTTGTTATATTGCTAACAAGCTTTCGCAGTTTGTAAATAACCCACTTACTATAATTCTAGTAAGTCTTCGCATTTGGTATAACCCACTTAGTATAGTTCTAGTAAGTCTTCGTAGTTGGTATAGTCCACTTACTATAGTTGTAGTAAGTCTTCGTAGTTTGTGTAACCCCAAAAGGATCACTTTCTATAGTTCTAGCAAGCTCACCTGCACCAACATGAGTCACTTGCCCTGGTTCGGACAAGTTCACCTGCACCAATAGGAGTCACTTGCCCTGGTTCGGACAAGCTTACCTGCACCAATAGGAGTCACTTGCCCTGGTTCGGACAAGCTTACCTGCACCAATAGGAGTCATTTGCCCTGGTTCGGACAAGTTTACCTGCACCAATAGGAGTAACTTGCCCTGGTTCGGACAAATTTACCTGCACCAATATGAGTCACTTTCCCTGGTTCGGACAAGTTTACCTGCACCAATAGGAGTCACTTGCCCTGGTTCGGACAAGCTTACCTGCACAAATAGGATCCGCTTGCCATGGTTCTGACAAGCTTACCTGTATCGAGGATTGTTTTGTAAATGCGTATGCATCATGTGTATGCATATGATCCTGTTGTTTGTATAATGCAAATGTATGCATGTTCATGTATGTAAATGTTACGTGTATGCGAATGAGTATGTATGTATGATAACTCCAACGTCTTATCTCCTTTATCACCCATTGAATTTGTTTAACCCTTTCGAGCCATTTGCGAATCCCACTCCGGATTGTATTTGAATGATCCATTGGTAATATCCTTTATAAGATAATCGTGGTAGATTAGAGTGATTGGGGCGTAAGGCGTATATTGCCTTCCGGAGATTTCATAGTTTTATCCCATTACTTTTGTATTGAAAGTTTTTAAGTTTCTCATATTAAATCCAAGTTAAAGTTTATGAAAATAATTTATCCTTTGCATATGGTATTGAAATGACGAGAAAGCGTAGTATGAAAGAAAAGAAAGCTTTTATTGATGTTGCCTTAAATTGGCGAAATGTACAGAAATGTAGAAAAAGAAAATGACAAATAGAAATTATATTAATATTGTCGTTGCTCCTTTGCTATCGAGGATCCCAGTAATCCTTTGACCTTAGAAGTGGAAGATTGCACGAATCCTTATCCTTTGTAATTTGCCTTCGGCTCATAGCCTATGATCTTGCCTTTGCTAGGCGTAATACTTCTTGACGGCATCAGAATTGATTGGGTGTGGTAGCTCATCCCCATCCATTCTAGTGAGAACAAGTGCTCCTCCTGAAAATACCATTTTTACGACATATGGACCTTCCTATTTTGGTGTCCACTTTCCACTGACATTGAGTCGAGGTAGTAGAATTTTCTTGAGGACAACATCACCTTCTTATCGAATTCCTTTTTCATCCTTTTCTGATAGAGTTGCCCGTGACACAAAGCTGTCAGTCGCTTTTCTTCAACGAGATTAAGCTGATCAAAACGAGTTTTTACCCATTCTGATTCTTCTAACTTTATGTCAGCCAGGACCCTTAGTGAGGGAATCTCTACTTCAATGGGGAGGACTGCTTCCATACCATAAACCAAAGAGAAAGGTGTGGCTCTCGTGGATGTGCACACCGAGGTTCTATAAGCATGTAGGGCGAAGGGAAGCATTTCGTGCCAATCCTTGTATGTTTTCACCATCTTTTGTATTATTTTTTTGATATTTTTGTTCGCAGCTTCTACAGCGCCATTCATCTTGGGCCTGTATGGTGAAGAATTGTGGTGTTCAATCTTGAACTCCTTGCACAACTCCCTCATCATGTTGTCGTTTAGATTCGACCCATTGTCAGTGATAATCCTGTTTGGAACCCCATACCGGCATATGATGTTATGTTTAATGAACCGGGTGACCACTTGTCTTGTCACGTTGGTGTAAGAAGCAGCTGTCATACCCCAAAATTTTCCCACCACAATTTTATACTCAAGCTCATTTGAATATCAGACGCTCAAGACCTGACTGATTGTACTCTCTCCTAAACAACAACCTCTAAACTAGGGTTTTGATCTTTTTAGAGAAAAGTCAGATTCTGATACCTCCAATGGACTCCATGGCCTCTCATATGATTCAAAGGACCCTCATGCCTACTTTCAAGCCCTGGATCAAAAGATTGCTCATCCAATGGCCCAAACGATCAATAATCGACTAGTTGACCTAAAAGTCAAACTATGGTCAAACCACAGTCAAAACTTCTGATTTTTGGTCAACATCCTTATTATGAGGTATCATTCACCATTTGATCAATAATTGATCATGGTTCATCAAGGAAAGATCAAAAATCAACAATTCAAAGGTTTCTAAATCAGGGTTTCATAGGAGAAAGTCAAATGAACTTTGACCAGCCATAACTTTCACATGGAACATCAGAAATTTTCCATCTAAAGCTCAATTTGAAGGAAATTGAATTCTCTATAATTTTGTCTCTCACATGCCAAGGCCAAAAATGCTTCATTTGAGAGATATGAGCCAAAACATTATAGGTCATTCTTAAAGATCAGAAAAAATCATTTTTTCTCAAAGCCCATAACTTGAACATGGTAGACTCAATTGAGATGAAACCAAAAAGAGCTTTTAGAGGACTCTTTAAGATTTCTAAAAAGTCCTAAAACACCTTCATAGGATAAATATTGAAGGAGATACGCTTGGCGCAAGGTGGGCGATTTTGAGAAAATACACCTACTACAAAGTGATGAATTTTGATTTCTTTGAACTAATGGGCCTAAGTATTGGACTTAAAACATGTCTATGGCCTATATGAGGACCTCTAAAATCATCTTCTTATTTTTGTCACGTTCATTTATATTTATTTGAATTTTACTCACTTAAAATCAAAATAAATTAAATAAGAGTGAACAAATAATTGAAGTAAGTCATATGGTTTTGGTTTCAGCCATTTGGAGGCCCAAATAAAATCATAGAAAGGTCCAAATTTCGTTGACATGAGATAGGAGGGTTTGTGCCAAATTTAGAAGGAAATTACTTGATATTTTTTAATCAATTTCCATCTCACCAATGATCCAACATCCAAGCCCACAAGTTGCCATAATTTCACGTATTATTTAAGGACAACCAAAGTCTACATGAAGGGGACGAAAAGATTGAAAAGAACTAGGGTCTCCAAGCTTCTAAAAACTCAAAGAAAGTAGGGCACGGGAAAACACTTTTCTCAGCAAGTTGCAGGACGTTCCAAGCATTGCATCACGCTTCTGAAGGTCCCAGGATTCATTCCCAACCTTCATCAAAGCCCAGAACATACAGGGGAAGCTCATACGAAATCACGGTTTACATAGTTACTTTAAAAGTTCAAACACAATATTCACGTAATTTAGACAACATTCTTGTGTATATTTATGATTCTTCTGACGTTTGGAATGTTTTGGAGTCATCCTTTTGAAGCTCGCACGTAGGAATCTCGGGAAGCCATTGTTAGGGCATGGAGGTTACATGATCGCGAACTCATGCATGCGAGAGGTTTCAGGCCAAAAGGATCCTCTCATTGAGTTCGTAAGGGTCCTTTTAGGTGGACTAGACATTTGGTTTTTTTATCTTAACGTTTTCTTCTTTCGTTTAGTGAGTTGCAGGTTAGCTACAGTTTTCTTGTTCGTAGCTAAATCGAACCAGATACGTAGCCAATTAAAGGGGAAGGTGGATGAATAAGACGGTGGAGGAAGACGACCCATGTGGCCTGATATCAGTGGCCAGTCAGCGTGACCTTTTCTCTCTCCGTACGTGGTGCTTGGAGAATGGCCAGTCAACCCTTCAACGTTTCTCTTCCCTTCTCTCATTGGCTCGTTCAAATTTCCAGGGACCCCACTTTGACTCTCGTTTCTAGACATGCATTTAGTGCGTAATTATATATTTATTTTATTCAAAGCGTATTATTAATGATTGACAATGCAGCGCAGTTGGTTGAGTGAGTTATTATTGAGGCATGGGGAGGGAGTTCGAACCCCAGCATGGTCAGTTAATTTTTATGTTGCGGTGAGCAAGAGTCGCCACCGACTTTTATTTTGTCCAATTTTAGGAAAGGTAAAAAGTACAAAAAAAGACCTTTTTTTTAAAAAAAAAAAAAAGGGGCTCGGGGGTAAGTTATGAAAAGGGAAGGTGCAAGCACCCTTTTCATCCGTAGTTATCTACGGGCTCTTAACCTGCTTAGCTCATGTTTGTTTGTTTTTTAGTTGAAAAAAGGCATAAGGACTTTAGCGTAAATGCGTAGCCTTAGTTTTTCGAAATAGTATTGAAAAGATATTTTTTATTGAGCTAGGCAGATTAAGAGCACTACCCTAACTAATTGGTCTTTTTCTATACTTTTTACGGTTCCTAGGACTATCCATACTATTTAGAAGTAGGTAGTCCTTGTTTATATTGGACGTATGGGTCATCGAAGGGTCATCAAGGTCGTTTGAAGGCAACAAGTAGAGGTACCTTTAGCAATTTCGAAGGGACAAATAATCTCAATCGAGGGACTAGATCATGCATTTGTAGGCAGCAATTCGAGGGTCATCGAGGGACCGTGATCTTTGATGATTTTTTGTTTATCGAGGGACGTTTGCTTTAGATACCTCTACATTCAAGGGACACGACCTTTATTCGTAGGCAACCAAGAGAGGCGTACCTTAGGGGCGAGTGTGTGAAGCAATCACGTGTGTCTTTTTCAGAATATTTATCTTTTCAGTTAGTGATCTAAATTGTATTTAATTTCTTTTCACTCCCTAAATTACTAACTCATGCAGGTATATAGTACAAAAATAAAAAGCAGAAAAATAAGAGAGTCCTAACTATTACAGGGCTTCGGGGAGAGGGATTACAATTTTAAACGAGTGGGGATAAAAAATTATTACAAACCCACAATTAAAACGAAAATGAAAGATTAATATATACAAACTATAAACGTCTACAGAATAGTCACATGCTCAAGACGGTACCTCACAAAAAAATCAAAAAAAGTGTTAGTACGAATATATATAAATGATGCATGAATAATGATGAAGAATACTAAACAAATATTAACAAAAGAAAATATATAAATAAGCATGTTAAATCTAAAAAGAAATCAAACTACATATTTTTGTATTTTTATAATAGAAATTAATTAAATGACTAAACTAATTAATTAATAGTAATTGAAATAAAACAAAATTGTGAAATTAACTAAACAACATCTTAATATATATAAATCCAAGGTTGTCATGATGGCAACCCTAGCCACATGTCACCTTGGTAGCAACTCTAAACAAATCCTAGCCACATGTCACATCAGTAGCAACTCTAGATATAATCCCTAATTGTATTTTTACTAATTTGTCCCTACATTAAAAATAAATAATAATAATAATAATAACTATAATAATAATAAACATAATAAAAAAAATAATAAACATAATAATAATAACTATAATAATAATAAACATAATAAAAATAATAATAATTATACTTATAAATCTATTTTACAAATATATCTATCATTATTTCATTTTTTATTTGTCTTTCTCCTTTGTCCATCTATTTTACAAATATATTTATGTTTAAAACATAAATTACTTATTTAAATATAAATATTATGATAAATATAATATTATATAATCTTTGCTACTCACAAAAATAAAAAGTAAGATAATAATAATAGAAATAATAATAATAATAATAATAATAATAATAATAATAATAATAATAATAAAATTTTAGCCAAAAGGAATTTCCCTGTAAAAAATCTTCTAAATTACATAAATATTTTTTTAATATGAATTTCATGAAACTAAATTAAAAAAATATATTTTTTAAAAACTTTATAATAGTAATAATGAATAGAATAACTATGAAAGGAAACTAATGGATAAATTAAAATTTTTAGAAAATATAAAAAATAAATAATAAGGACAGTGAATGGTTAAATAATTAGAATGAATATATTATTATAATACCCTACTCTGCTATTAAAAAAATATAATAATAACCTAAAAATTTCATTGTTAAAATAAAAATAAAATTACTCAAATCCCTTGAAAAATATGAAGAAAAAAAATAAAGAAAAAAACAGATAAAAGTTAAAGAATTACAGTTAATATAATATTCTAATAATAATAATTTAAGAAATTCATTGATGAAATAATATATAAATATGACTCATAAATATTTAAATTATATTTTGTTTAGCTATTATGTAACTCTTATTATTTAATTATCACAAAAATAATTTTAAAAAATAAATGTAATTAATAAAATAAATGTATTAATATACTAATTAAATCTTGCAGTTACATCTTTTTATGTTCTGTAACTCCTATTATTAAATTATGGGAGTTTTTATGTTTTATAACTCCTATTATTTAATTATGACAATAAACTCATTTATAATGATATAAATTATAATTAACAACTTAATTGATTATTATTTTCGTTATTTATTATCATTCTATTCATATTCATGTGTGTATATATGTGTGTGTGCGTGTGTGATATTGAGTTATCATTGTTTTTTCCAGACAAATCATTGGTGGTGCTTGATCGTGATCTTCATATTTTGTAGAATTATTTTTGTCTCACTATACATATGTATCTTGCCGTTTGTTTTGTGACATAATAGAAACTCGAGCTATTTTTTTTCCAATATTTAAACTTTAGTTTATATTGATATAAGTCATATAACTTTTGTTAGTTTGCTCTTCTAACTATTTTTATAGTTTTTTATTGGTTGATGTGATATGACTTTTTTCCATGTGAATAAGAAGATTATGTTAAAATTGTATTACATTATAGTTGTTTGGGAAGTCTAATATTCATTCAGGTAAGCGCATGTGTATAGCCATATATTTGCATAATTGAAAACTCTTATTTTTATTGATATAATTTTTTGTTAGTTAGTTATTCTACTTTTTTTTCTTATTTTTTATTTTTGTATTGAATAACATAAATATAATTATTTTTTCTCCTGTGAATCAGGAGTACAAGATATATATGAGACTTACATTTTTTTAGCTCTTGCATCTCGGTGGTTCTAGAGGTCTATGAGATTGTTGTGACATAGATACATATATTTTTAATCATAATATATTCTAATTTCTACTATATTATTATTGTTATTATTACATTTATTTGTATTAAAGTTATTTATTAGTTAAAGAAGAATAGTTTCACTACATATATACGACATATATGATATTCAATAAAGAAATTATTTTTATATATTCTTATTATATTGGCATTTAAAAAAAAATTATAACCTCTTGCACTAAATTTTTTTAAACTATACTATTAAACAAAAAAATTTCACATACATATTAATGTTATTTTTATACACATCTAAAATGAATGTTTTATATTTTAAATTTTGACGTATTCTTTTGTTAGTAGTATAACAATGTTAAATTATTTCTCAAATAGTAAATTTATTCTTTAAAATAAAAATAATAAACGACGATATAAAATCTTATCTAAAAAAAGTGTCACTATAAAAAAAAATAATCTACTTTTGAAAATATTTCTTTTCATTAATCTTTATAACTTTTAACTCTCACTTTTTTGTATGAAATCTTTAAATTCCACCTTAATAGCTCTTACTTTAATATTTATAATAATATAGTGTCTCAATAAAATTAAAAGTTATAACTAATACACACTATAGACAATACATGAAAATTAAAAATAAAATAAATAAATGACGATATAAAATCTTATCTAAAAAGAGTGTCACTATAAAAAAATAATTTACTTTTGAAAATATTTCTTTTCATTAATCTTTATAATTTTTAACTCTCACTTTTTTGTATGAAATCTTTAAATCCCACCTTAATAGCTCTTACTTTAATATTATAAAAATATAGTGTCTCAATAAAATTAAAAGTTATAACTAATATACACTATAGACAATACATGAAAATTAAAAATAAGTTTTAATTGAAACAATAAATACTATATAACAAAAATGAAAAATAAAAGAAATAAAGTAAGAATTAAAGAATTTGATGTTTTCATATACTTTGCTATTTAAAAAAAAATTAATTAACTTACGTGTAACAAAATTGATGGGAATTGAGTTACATTTTAAATCAAGTAATTATTTATTTATATTATTATATTCATAATCGTGTGTATATAAATGTATAATATTGAATTATAATAATTGAATATATATTTTTTGGATTTTATAATCATAATAATAAATATAATAGCAATATTTTAAAGTTTAAAATATTATATACAATGACAATAATATATTATAGGTCAACCGCGCAACGCGCTGGTCAACATTCTAGTAACACTAATTAAGACAAAATCAAAGGAAGTGCAACTAAAAATGGAGAACTGTGCAAAATAGCCCAAGGCCGATTAATCTTCAAATCCTAATTCTAGTTATAATAGGATTAGATTAATAAAAATTTAAAAAAAAAAAACAACAAAATATTCTCCTTAAAAAAAACGGACTACACACCACACTTGGAAGTCTCTCTTAATTTTTCTTTGACTTTTTCAAAATAAGCGGTTAGCCAACGAATAATGAACAAGTGGCAATTCATTTTTAATAATAAAAACCAAAACCAACAATAATAAATGAATGGTGGACATAGAGACTCAAGTTCTTTTCTTCACACGTTTTCTATCTTCCTAAAAAATTCTCAGAAAACCAAATCGAAAGTTCACATCAACACCAAGAATCAAAGAGCAAGAGTAATACCGGGACGAGATCGATTAATGGCTAGCGAAATCGGAATCGACGGTGGGGCGGAATGGTTGACGGTGGCTACAAGTGAGGAGGTTCGCGGTTCGGATATGTGGCTTCGTCGGAGCCGATGGCTGTAGCGACCTCGTCATGGGCGGAGATCAGCCGTGGTTGGCTTTTGACGACGGATCTGGTGCGGTTGTGTTAGGCCGACAAGGGTGATGTGTTCACACGGAGGAGAATTCATTCCGCCGAGGACGTGACCGTCGCGGGTGACCCGATCTGCGGCTATCGGTGTTGGATTATTGTTCTCCTCATAGCTACCTGCAGAATCAAATCAATAACAAAGAACAAAAATTGTATCAGAACTTTCTGTACGTTGTTGTTAAATGATTCTTGAATATTGATTGTAATTTTTGTTCTGCTTTTGTTTTCAATCTGAGATCTTTTGGATTTATGATGATGATTGTGATGTTGTGAGGTTCAACAATGGTTTTGTTTTGGTTTAGAACTTTTATTTTGAAATATGGTAAATAATTTGTCTTAGAATATATACAAAGTTGTTCTGGTGTTTGAATTTGTAACAATAGGGAGTTTTGCTAATGTGTGAAAAAATTGGTGTAGAGTGGTATGTGATAGAGAGGAAGAGTAGACTAGGTTAGGATTTGTTTATACTGTACGTGTGCGGTCCCCCTTGTTAATGTAAGAATGTTAGTTTATATAACAAAACATTAGGTTAAGTAAAATAGGAAAATAATTAAAATTAAATTAGGGCAATAAAAACCCAAAAGTAACATAAATATATTTTCTTGATTCTTTCTAAAAATAGAAATTAAATATTTAAATGTTAATTGACTTGGTTTAAAAGAATAAAAACTACTTATATATTTTTTTTGATTTTTTTGGCTAAAAAAGCATAAAAATGACAAAAAGTAGAGAATAAATATTTTTTTGAAAATTTTAATTAAATAATACGAAAATTAAAAAATTAAATGATAAAAATACAACTTTTTGATGTTTTTATGATTTTTTTTTAATAAATGTAAAAATAAAGCGAAAGGAATAAAATTAGAAACAACTAAAAAAAATGTTAGAAGTGGGATCCGAACCCGGGACCTTGTACCTACAAACCTTACTTCCTTACCAATTGTGCTATATTATTTATTCAAAATAAAAAGTCAATTGAAAGTGTATGAAGCATAGGTAAGCATTTTTCTATTTATTAAAATATAACAATTTATGAGTAAACTACTATATTTTTAAAATAGACCTTAAATCAAATATTTATAAAATTCAGGATATCAATGTAGATGAATCCAAGATTTTTATAAAAATCCAATTTTTTTAAAATAGTTTTGAATTTTTAAAAGTGTGGGCAAATTTTGGGGTATGACAGCTGCCCCTGTTCAATCTTCTTAAACCTGAAGATGTAAATTGGCGTATTCGCCACTCGGGATCTGAAGGTAGAAGAGGATTGAACACTAGAATACCCAAAAATTTGCACTTGCTGGTGCAGGGAGTAGTGCTATTGATGGTTTGAATGGGCTTAAAGATGCCATAAGTTGGATTGACAGGATGTTGTCAAAGGTGGGCTTAAAGATGCCACTGGTCTTTTGATGGTATGAAAGTCAGAGTGTATTCATACGTTATACTGCAACTAAAGATGATGACAATATTATAATGAACCGTTCGTTGGGCTCTATCTGAATTGTTTCTGAATTGAATTGTTGGCTCCATTGCCGAAGTATTAGATCATTGACTCCATTGTCTTGACCACCTCTTGTTACTAAGGATCGGGATTATATTGGTGGCTCAATTGCCGTGACTCCATTGTCATGATCACTTTGACTCCATTGTCGTGATCAATTGTGACTCCATTGTCGGTGGCTCTATTGCCGTGATCATTTGACTCCATTGTCGTGATCAATTGTGACTCCATTGTCGGTGGCTCTATTGCCGTGATCATTTTGACTCCATTGTCGTGATCAATTGTGACTCCATTGTCGGTGGCTCTATTGCCATGATCATTTTGACTCCATTGTCGTGATCAATTGTGACTCCATTGTCGGTGGCTCTATTGCCGTGATCCTTTTGACTCCATTGTCATGATCAATTATGACTCCATTGTCGGTGGCTCCATTGCCGTGATCATTTTGACTCCATTGTCATGATCAATTTGTGACTCCATTGTCGGTGGCTCTATTGCCGTGATCATTTTTGACTCCATTGTCATGATCAATTATGACTCCATTGTCGGTGGCTCCATTGCCGTGATCATTTTGACTCCATTGTCATGATCAATTTGTGACTCCATTGTCGGTGACTCTATTGCCGTGATCATTTTTTACTCCATTGTCATGATTAATTATGACTCCATTGTCGGTGGCTCCATTGCCGTGATCATTCCATTGTCATGATCAATTTGTGACTCCATTGTCGGTGGCTCTATTGTCGTGATTATTTTTGACTCCATTGTCATGATCAATTTGTGACTCCATTGTCGGTGTATGAATGGGCTTAGAGATGCCATTCAATGAGTTTGATAAGACATTATCGGAGACAGGCTTGCGGTTGCCGTCTAAAAGAGATACTTGTTAGAAGTCTGGAGGGACATGCTTTCTAGAAGGTGTGTTTGACATAGAGGTTTAGAACATCTGGGGTTCAAGCTTCCGGAATGTATATATGATGTCGTTGTCTTCAGAATGTCTGGGGGTCAAGCTTCCAGAATGTGCGTCTGATTGGAATTTTTAGAATATCCGGGGTTCAAGCTTCCGGAATGTATATCTGATAAGGATGTTTCAGAAGTCTGGGGGTTAAGCTTCCAGAATGTACGTCTGATGTCGCTGTCTTCAGAATTTCTAGAAGGATATGCTTTCCAGAATGTCAAGATGAGCCGTACACTAGGCATTTGTTGAGAATAACAGAAGGAATCGTACATCAAGTTGTAACAACATGAGCCATCTATTTAGACTATACTAGAATGCGCCGTCCATTAGGCGATGTCGAGAGGAGCCATACATTAGGCGAGCCATACATTAGGTTATATCAGAAGAGGCCATACGTTAGGCGAGCCGTACACTAGGCTATTTCAGAAAGAGGCCATACATTAGGCGAGCCATACATTAGGCTGTATCAGAAGGGGCCATACATTAGGCGAGCCATACATTAGGCTGTATTTGATTCGTTGATGATGCTTGTTTGACCGGTTGGTCGACCTGAAAGACAAAGTTAGTTTTATGCAATGTCATGATGCATGTATTGTATGTTTTTTGAAATGAATGAGAGTGTTATGCATATGCCATGAGATATATGTTGTATGAATGCAAAATGTTATTAATGATGATAGCAAATTGTAGCAGTGTTTTACGGGGAAAATAAATCCCTGACTGTTTAGCGCCTTTGAGAGATTATTTAAATCTTGACTTGACTGCCCCAGATGAATTGGACAATAACATGTTATGCCCCTTGTACATATTGGCGTTTTAGCCAACTGAGTCTGTCGTAGGAAATATTTCTGCTTTTCGAAGCACTTCTGAAGCATGCTTGTCGGGAGAGCTTCCTGAGATTTGTGCTGTTATAAGTAACATGCCCCCGTATCATGAGTTTAGGAACAATGCCCCTGATTGATCAAGATTGGAGGTAGTTTCAACTGTGCTTGAGTGAATGTCCGTGATTGCTCAACACTTCTGAGAGATTCTTCGAATCTTGACCTGATTGCCCTAGATTGGCTGAATTCTTACTCAATGGAGTATTATACTGCTTTGTGCCCCTGAGGGTGATCAGAATTTGAGATATTCTTGCTCGAACTCAACGGAGTTCTGAAGACAACTTGTCCCTTGAGAGGATTAAACTTTTCATCTGCCGCTCATGATGGAAGCTTTCTTGGTGTCAAGTACTTGTTCATGTGCAAAGAATGTTTTTTATGAGAAATATAATTCTAATGCAAAGTTCATGTTTGTCTCGAAGTTTAAAAAAGAAGAATTTTTTTGAAAGGATGTCAAAACATCGATTTTTTTTATGAAAGGTGGTGTGATACCAACTCAAACGTTTTAGCAAAAACTCCTAGGAGTCGGTTTACCGTATTCTCGTTACAGTATGCTTTCGAATTAACCCTGTTTCAATTAGGACTTTTGAGGGTTGTAACGTGGCCGGGTTCACGGTTTTAGAAAAAGGATTTTTAGGCTCAAAATTTTATTGGTGCCCACCCCCTTCGTGATGTTCTCCAACCTAAGTTCAGTTAACTCGATGCGAGCATTCATCCTTCAAGAGGAGCGTGAGACGTACGATTGAGGAATTGATGAGGTATTTGGACATGGCAGTCACTTACCTTTTATTCTTGGTGTCTGATCACACGATCTTGAATTTATAGACACACGAATTTGCCCCTTTTATTGAGGATCTTTTTTGTTTCCCTAACTTTTGCCTGGACAAATTCTTTTGAATTCTGAGTTTGAAGTCCAGCGGGATGCCCTAACTTTTGCCTTAGTCATTTGTTTTCAAGTTATTGACTTAGCGGGCTTTCTTTTCTCATTTTTTTTAATTCGTTCTTTTTTTTTTGAGCAAGTCGTATGATCCTGAGACGTCTTTGGTTTGTTGGAAAGATTGTGACTACCTCCTTTCTTGGTTGACGAGGGATCATCGTTGTTGTATCGTCATATTTGACCTCTTATTGCGCGAGAGATGACCATTGCGGTCTCGACTTTTCCTCAACCTCTTGAAGGATAACCATTATTGTATCCTTATATGCGTGCTCCTGATGAATTTTGAACGCTCGATCAAGTTAACTGAACACTATCCTGCCCCTGGGTTAAATGCGAGGGTTTTTTCGTATAGAAAAAGAAACTACTGCTTCAAGGCTCAAAGGGGTTGACAAGGGATTAACTTCCTTATATCTCCAGTGTTTGGGGATTTGAAATAATGCCTGCACATCATCAACGGGGTTTTACTCGAAAGCACACCATTTGAGATTATGGGTATTATTTGTTCGTCATTCTCCCTTCGGAGTTATCATGCTTTATCACCGAGAGTTTGGTATCACAAGCAAATAAAAACATATAAGAGCGAGAGAAAATGAATTTTTTTCAAGACAAACATATCCAATGCATCATTATTATAGTTCAAAAACAAACAAGTATTGCATCTAAACAGTATTGAACAAAAACAAGAAAGATTATGCATAAAAATGCATGAGAAATTTCGAATTGCCAACATTGAGGAGATTTTCTCTGTATGGACTTATTGCTTCAGAATGTCCATTGAGTCGAAGGGGAAGTTCAAATCTGGCTTGCAGGTGTGAGTATGATAGTCTTTTCATCAATCAGGTCTTGAACCTTGTCTCGGAATGGTTGATAATCATCAATCGACTGACCAAGTGCCCCAAAGTGGAAAATAAGCCAAGCGTTAGTGTCTGAGCATGCAGGACACTTTAGATTGCTTCTAGGAAGAAGATTCTGGCAAAGTCACACAACAGTTGTAAGTGTCCAGCTTTAGGGATTTGAGGCAGAAAATGATAAGCTCGTTGTCTGGAAACCTGTTATGCAATGATATGTATGCAAATGCATATGCAATGTTTTCAAGGATCTTTTTGGAACCCAATTTGCAACATTGAAATGTAGTTGCAGCTTTGTTGAAGAACTACGACTTCCATCTTTGAACGTCCTTCTTTAAGAATCAGGCTCACCATATCTAGTGGGCCATAGCCTCTGATTCGGGGTATGGTACTTTTGAGCATAAAAGCATGTGGCTAAAGGAAAATAAATCCTCTTGCCCCTTGATAGGAACTGTACCCTTGAGTTTGAAGGCATCTGGCTAGAGGAAAATAAATCCTCTTGCCCCTTGTCAGAAGTTTAGGCTCTTGATAGTCTTTCCATAGTACTTGGAAAGTATGCGCCATGAATCCCTAAGATCCTTGAAAAAGGTTAGTAAACATGTTAGGTAAAAGCATGGCCAAGTGAGTCCTACACATAAAACCTACAAGGAAATCAAATCGTTAGGGTATGAACAAATCCTGCAAGAAGATCAAGTTGTTAGGGTATAACAAATCCTGCAAGGAAATCAAACGGTTAGGGTATAACAAATCCTGCAAGGAAACCAAACGGTTAGATAATGAATACAAACAAGTCACACAAGTAGCCTTAGGTTTAAAGGCTTGCATGAAGTTCATAAGTAAGTACCCTCCCCACTGAAGTTTAGTTGGCTCAACCTGTCCTATATAAAGATCGGGTTCTAGGGGGCTCATATCATTGACCTTTCTCGAAGGCGCTTATCCCAGTTCGGCGATCGAATCACCAAACAAAAAGGTCCCGAAAGTCCAGTCCATATGAGTGTAGCTTCGAGTATCAACTAACTTCAGTCGGAACCAAAGCCAGTCATCTCGCTACTTCCTAAAGGGCCAAAGTTTAGTTCAACTAAGGTTCTAGGGGCGAATTAGTGCTTAATGACACCACGCGGTAGCCAAGCATTTCCTCGAGTCGGATCCCAAGGAACACCAGGACAAACCAATGTGTCACACTAACGATGGCCATCAGATCAACCACATCAGTATACGCTGTGCAGTCTCCTTGATCTCATGCCATTTATCTAAGGTACTCAGATCCGGGTGTAGGATCTTTCACACAATAACAAACCCAAGCAATTCCCTTAAAAATAAAGCATGCAAACAAACAATTAAAACATTTATAATGAACTAAGCCCTAAGGTAAACCCCTCTTAAAGATTCCCCAGCAGAGTCGCCAGTTCTGTAATACGGTGAACTGACTTTTAATGTCGCGGTTAAGCATGAGTCGCCACCGTCTTTTATTTTGTCCAATGATAGGAAAGGTAAAAAGTACAGAAAAAGACCTTTTGAAAAGAAATCAGGCTCGGGGGGTAAGTTATGAAAAGGGAAGGTGCAAGCACCCTTTTCATCCGTAGTTATCTACGGGCTCTTAACCTGCTTAGCTCATGTTTGTTTGTTTTTTAGTTGAAAAAAGGCATAAGGACTTTAGCGTAAATGCGTAGCCTTAGTTTTTCAAAATAGTATTGAAAAGATATTTTTTATTGAGCTAGGCAGATTAAGAGCACTACCCTAACTAATTGGTCTTTTTCTATACTTTTTACGGTTCCTAGGACTATCCATACTATTTAGAAGTAGGTAGTCCTTGTTTATATTGGACGTATGGGTCATCGAAGGGTCATCGAGGTCGTTTGAAGGCAACAAGTAGAGATGCCTTTAGCAATTTCGAAGGGACAAATCATCTCAATCGAGGGACTAGATCATGCATTTGTAGGCAGCAATTCGAGGGTCATCGAGCGACCGTGATCTTTGATGATTTTTTGTTTATCGAGGGACGTTTGCTTTAGACACCTCTACATTCGAGGGACACGACCTTTATTCGTAGGCAACCAAGAGAGGCGTACCTTAGGGGCGAGTGTGTGAAGCAATCACGTGTGTCTTTTTCAGAATATTTATCTTTTCAGTTAGTGATCTAAATTGTATTTAATTTCTTTTCACTCCCTAAATTACTAACTCATGCAGGTATATAGTACAAAAATAAAAAGCAAAAAAATAAGAGAGTCCTAACTATTACAGGGTTTCGGGGAGAGGGATTACAATTTTAAACGAGCGGGGATAAAAAATTATTACAAACCCACAATTAAAACGAAAATGAAAGATTAATATATACAAACTATAAACGTCTACAAAATAGTCACATGCTCTAGACGGTACCTCACAAAAAATCAAAAAAAGTGTTAGTACGAATATATACAAATGATGCATGAATAATGATGAAGAATACTAAACAAAAGAAAATATATAAATAAGCATGTTAAATCTAAAAAGAAATCAAACTACATATTTTTATATTTTTATAATAGAAATTAATTAAATGACTAAACTAATTAATTAATAGTAATTGAAATAAAACAAAATTGTGAAATTAACTAAACAACATAACACTGATTAAGACAAAATCAAAGGAAGTGCAACTAAAAATGGAGAACCGTGCAAAATAGCCCAAGGCCGATTAATCTTCAAATCCTAATACTAGTTATAATAGGATTAGATTAATAAAAATTAAAAAAAAAAAACAACAAAATATTCTCCTTAAAAAAACGGACTACACACCACACTTGGAAGTCTCTTTTAATTTTTCTTTGACTTTTTCAAAATAAGCGGTTAGCCAACGAATAATGAACAAGTGGCAATTCATTTTTAATAATAAAAACCAAAACCAACAATAATAAATGAATGGTGGACATAGAGACTCAAGTTCTTTTCTTCACACGTTTTCTATCTTCCTAAAAAATTCTCAGAAAACCAAATCGAAAGTTCACATCAACACCAAGAATCAAAGAGCAAGAGTAATACCGGGACGAGATCGATTAATGGCTAGCGAAATCGGAATCGACGGTGGGGCGGAATGGTTGACGGTGGCTACAAGTGAGGAGGTTCGCGGTTCGGATATGTGGCTTCGTCGGAGCCGATGGCTGTAGCGACCTCGTCATGGGCGGAGATCAGCCGTGGTTGGCTTTTGACGACGGATCTGGTGCGGTTGTGTTAGGCCGACAAGGGTGATGTGTTCACACGGAGGAGAATTCATTCCGCCGAGGACGTGACCGTCGCGGGTGACCCGATCTGCGGCTATCGGTGTTGGATTATTGTTCTCCTCATAGCTACCTGCAGAATCAAATCAATAACAAAGAACAAAAATTGTATCAGAACTTTCTGTATGTTGTTGTTAAATGATTCTTGAATATTGATTGTAATTTTTGTTCTGCTTTTGTTTTCAATCTGAGATCTTTTGGATTTATGATGATGATTGTGATGTTGTGAGGTTCAACAATGGTTTTGTTTTGGTTTAGAACTTTTATTTTGAAATATGGTAAATAATTTGTCTTAGAACATATACAAAGTTGTTCTGGTGTTTGAATTTGTAACAATAGCGAGTTTTGCTAATGTGTGAAAAAAATTGGTGTAGAGTGGTATGTGATAGAGAGGAAGAGTAGACTAGGTTAGGATTTGTTTATACTGTACGTGTGCGGTCCCCCTTGTTAATGTAAGAATGTTAGTTTATATAACAAAACATTAGGTTAAGT